>NW_022436987.1:4458185-4464382 GCF_009761245.1 Sapajus apella | reverse complement strand
TGTAGTTTTAGTAGAGATGGGGTTTCACCATGTTGACCAGGATGGTCTCGATCTCTTGACCTCGTGATCCACCCGCCTCGGCCTCCCAAAGTGCTGGGATTACAGGCTTGAGCCACCGCGCCCGGCTTAAGCAGCAGGTTCTGACAGGCTCTTAGGGCCCCTCAAAGTCAGGCTGTCCTTGGGGGCTTCCAGTGGGCTAAGCAGAGTGGAGACCACTTATCCCACCTCGAGATCTCTGAAAGGAGTACCCAGGCCCTCCAAGACTCCCTGTGGGGTGAGACCCTTAACATTTCAAAGTCTTTCAGGGGACAGTTGCTGAAGGGGGAGCGCCTATAAGCTTGTTTTTAAAGACTTTAAATGTCTTTAAGATAGCACTGCTCAAATAATGTTATAATATTTGAGGAATTAATAAAGAAAATATAAGATCTACAATCTCACCACATAACCAGCTGTTTCAATTTTTCATATTCCTATTTAGTTGTTGTTTGTATGCATACACAATTTTTACATACCTATAATCACAGGACACCACAAATATGTAATTAGTTCTTTTAAATTAGAAAAATTACAAAGGGCCTATGTAAAATGCAAATACTCCAAAGCATATAAAGAAAACATCGCCTGTAATCCCAGCACTTTGGGAGGCTGAGGTGGGAGGATCACCTGAGGTCGGGAGTTTGAGACCAGCCTGACCAACATGGAGAATCTCTGTCTCTACTAAAAATAAAAAATTTAGCCAGGTGTAGTGACGAGCGCCTGTAATCCCAGCTACTCAGGAGGCTGAGGCAGGATTGCTTGAACCAGGGAGGCGACGGTTGCAGTGAGCTGAGATCGTGCCATTGCAGTCCAGCCTGGGTGACAGAGTGAGACTCCATCTAAAAGAAAAAAAAAAAGAAAAGAAAACCTGCAGTTTCCTCCCTCCCGTTTCCCTTGCCAGAAGTAAACATGGTTAACAGTTTGATGAGTAGATAGTTTTGTAGCTGGAATTTTTTTTTTTGGCCTATCATCAATGCATTCATACATAGTCTTAAAAATGACTGGTTAATGTCACATTAATTGTGTCCCGAATCATCCTGTGATTATCTTTCCTTCTAACTATCTAGATTGAATCTGATGAGAGAAATTCTGACATATATATATATATATATATATATATATATATATATATACACAAATTAAATATTGTCTGTTTTATTCCAGCATAAACTGCTATAGCATTTTCCAAAGCCCCCATACAGCTGTATTGATAGGTAAACTTCTCTAGATAGGACAAAGCAGTGGTCTAGAATCTCTTGGTATAATTTCCCTTTTATGATAAAAATCTCACCTGGGCATGGTGGCTCACGCCTGTAATCCTAGCACTTTGGGAGGCCAAGGCAGAAGGATCACAAGGTTAGGAGATCGAGACCATCCTGGCTAACACAGTGAAACCCCGTCTCTACTAAAAATACAAAAAAAAAAAAAAATAGCTGGTCGTGGTGGCACACACTTGTAATCCCAGCTACTTGCGAGGCTGAAGCAGGAAAATCACTTGAGCTTGGGAGGTGAAGGTTGCCGTGAGCTGAGATCGCACTACTGCACTCTAGCCTGGGCGACAGAGCCAGACTCCATCTCAAAAAAAAAAAACAAAAACTGCTCCCCGCAACTCTCCCATCTCCCTCTTCCTGTTTAAACCCATGTTTCAGCATTGCTACGATTTGCATTGTAACTGTCTGCTTACACAGACATCACAGGGTCTGACTCGGAGTTATCTCTTTCGTGCACCATGCCTGGCATGTGTTAGATGTGCAAATATTTGCAGAATGAAAATCAGAGTTTCTTTGAAGCAAACACAGCCCTGGGTGTGGAAATCTCAATGCTTTATGTATTGATTCATTTTGCTCTCAGTGACCTGTAACCATGGAAACGGTGGGTGCCAGCACTCCTGTGAAGATACAGCTGACGGCCCAGAGTGCAGCTGCCATCCACAGTACAAGATGCACACAGATGGGAGGAGCTGCCTTGGTGAGTGGTGACCCCAACACTGAGTGAGGGTCTGCCCCAGCCTGCCTGTCCTCTACCCCTACAGCCCTTCATGGTGTTTAGCACAGATTCAAGCTGTTTCTGGTGCATTTGCCACCCACCCCGCTCACGACGCCCCCAAACAGGCCCTGTGCTCCTTTGCATGCTGCAGTGGGATTGGTCTCGGCCTGCGGGGAGACCCTCTCTCCCGGTGTGACCTTGGAAAGCCCTTCCTCCTCTCCTGGACCAGGCTGCTCCTAATGCTGGTATTCTGGAGACTGGTACAACACATCCTAAGAGGCCAGGGCAACATGAAGTTAGAGCTGTTTGTGATTGTGCAGCACTTCTGGCCAGCAGGAGCCCTGGCTGCATATTTCTGTCGGGATGCCTGCCCTGCCCTTCACGGTGTGTCCTTCGCTAGCTCCGTTTTAGAGGTTTCCAGGCCCAAGGCTCTTTTTGTCCTGGACTCAGGGGACTGGAGTGAATCTGAAGCTTGCATTATAGTGTTTTTTTGGTCAGTGCAATATACTTCCAAAACCTTTCCGTGTTTAATGTTTGCTGAGGATCTAGGGCCCTTTAACATGCTGTGTCTCCCACAGAGCCTCATTATAACACATTTTTATTGTGTGAAGAGAGTCACATATCTTACATTGTTCTCATGTCTGGGATTTCAGCAAATGTGGTTGTACAGGGGATGAACAATCTAACTCATTCAGTCTGAGAACTGTGCTCTTTTGCTTCTCTTGTAGAGCGGGAGGACACTGCCCTGGAGGTGACAGAGAGCAATGCCACATCAGTGGTGGATGGGGATAAACGGGTGAAACGGCGGCTGCTTATGGGTAGGCGCCTTCACTCCTCACTTGGCCACTGCCATTGTCCCTTTCTCTTCCCAACTTATTGCATCAGACCTGAATTTGGGAGCCACATGCCCTCAGACCAGCTGGACTGGGGTGAGCAGCCCCTGTGAAGCCAGGGTGTATGTCCGTTCTTCACCAGTGCTGTTGCTTAATCACCAACTAAGCAAGACCCCTGGTTTCATGGCCATCAGAATAATCAGGTTAACATCCCAGCACAGCCCCCACCTAGCTGTAAGACTTGGCAAACTTCCCAGAGGCTCTGTCTTTTGGTCTTTCTTTGAAATGGATGTAATAGTCTACTTCTTAGGGCCAGTGTATTCATCCATTTTCAAACTGCCATACATAACTGCCTGAGACTGGGTAATTTATAAAGGAAAGAGGTGTAATTGACTCACAGTTCCACTTGGCTGGGGAGGCCTCAGGAAACTTACTCTCATGGTGGAAAGCAAAGCGGAAGCAAGGCACCTTCTTCACAAGGTGGCAGGAAGGAGAATAAATGCAGGAGGAACTACCAAACACTTGTAAAACCATGAGGTCTCATGAGAACACACTCATTATCATGAGAACAGCATGGGGGAAACCACCCCCATGATCCAATCACCTCCACCTGTTCTCTCCCTTAACACAAGGGGGTTATGGGGATTATAACTCAAGATGAGATTGGGTGAGGAAATAAAGCCTGACCATATCAGTCAGCATGCTCAATTAAAATAATAATATGCAAAGGTGCCCGGAGTCCAGTGCCTGGGACCGAGTGGGTGGGCAGTGAAGTCAGCTCTCTTCTTCTGAAGCAGCCTCTAGCTCAGAATGGTGGCTAGTCCTTTTTTGTGTCCACTGAGTCTTCTGTTTCTGACTCAGCTGATGATAATGGCGGAGAAATGAATGGAGACAGGCAGCACTTGACTGTCGGACAAGGGAAGGCCTGCCTGCAAGTCCAGCAGTCAGGCTGGAGACAAGCAGAAATAGAGGTGGTGGCCAGGGGGTGGGAGTCAGACAGATCCTTTGGTGCATTACTCCTTCTGGAGAAAGTTCGGCTCAACCTAAACAAAACCCATCTTTTGACAGTTTCTGGATTTAACAGTCGGGCAAGATATCATACAGCCATTGGTTACCAAGCAGGTAACCTTTCTGAGCTCTTTTCTGTTCTTTAGAAATTATCATTTTTCATTGTCTTAAGTGAAAATAGTACATATGAGTAACAAAGAAACTTAATTACTTTTAGGATTGTAATGAATTGCATCATTTCCTTGTCTCATAACTTCCCGTTTCCTCATCCCATTTGCCAGGGACAACAATATTCAATTCTTCTAGTTGTTTCTTCTTCTGATTCCTCCTCTCCCATATTTCTGAAAAATGAAGGTTATACAGTTATTGCTTTCCTTCTTACTTTCTTTCTTTTCTTTTCTTTTCTTTTTTTTTTTTTGAGACAGGGTCTAACTCTGTTGCCCTCAGGCTGGGGTGCTGTGGTGTGATCATGTCTCACTGCAACCTCCATCTCCCAGGCTCGAGGGATTCTCCCACCTCAGCCTCTTGAGTAGCTGGACAACAGGCATGCGCCACTGCACCTGGCTACTATTTGTATTTTTTGTAGAGAAGAGGTTTCGCCATGTTGTCCAGGCTGGTCTTGACTTCTGGGCTGAAGCAATCCGCCTACCTTGGCCTCTCAAAATATTTGGATTATACATGTGAGCCTTCATGCTTGGCCTTAGTTATTTCTTGATGTGTCTGTGAAAGACTAGGCTTTAGCTCTCACTGCTTTTCCACTCAAAACACACACACATCTGCTCTCTCCCTATACCCTTCATATAGTCTTCTCACGATTTAAGTCAATATTACGTGCTTACATTATTCTGACTTTGAATAGCTAAATATGATTCACCTGAGTTATGTAATGTGCTATTATATTTTCTTTGTTTACTTAGTTTTCTAAGTACCTCTTACCTGTTCTTTTACAAATTTCTGACATAAAGCTATAAAACACTTTTTAATGTGTTCAAATACAGTGTAGGTAACTTATCAATTCAATTTTCTTCGTAAAAAATTTCCTCGGAGGCTTCCAGCCTGCCCTAGCAGGGCCTGGATATCTTGGCTGAGTGCATGTCTCTCATCTGGGCATTTACCATCAGCCTACAATTCCTTTTGCCAGTCTCCTGTTGAGTGGACCCTTCATCTTGTCTCTTGTTAGTTTATCCAGTGAATGAGATAGAGGTATTTAAATATTTGCATGCCTGAAAATGCCTTTATATTCAATCTGCACTCTTTATTGAGAATTTTGGCACAGTGTAAAAGTCAGAATTGGAAAGAATTTTCCATCACTGTTTTGAAGTTAGTGCTCCATTGTTTTCAAGAAGGCAGTGTTGTTTTGAGAAGTTTAAACTCATTTTTATTCTTGATCCTTTGTATGAAGCCTGTGAAAGCTTCTCTCTGAACACTTCCAGGATCTTCTCCTTGTCCCCGGTGATCTGAAATTTTACAATAATGTTCCTTATTGTGGGATTTTGCCCACCTATTGTGAGCACTTTTCAATATGAACATTCAAGTCCCTTGGTTCTGAGAAATTTTCTTTCATTTTTTTTCTTTGACAAATTTCTTTTCGTGTGTGTGTGTGTTTTTTTTTTTGAGACAGCTCACTCTGTCGCCCAGCCTGGAGTGCAATGGTGCGATCTTGACTCACTGCAACCTCCGCCTCCTGGGTTCAAGCAATTATCCTGCCTCAGCCTCCCAAGTAGCTGAGACTAGTCACATACCACCATACTTGGCTAATTTTTAGTAGAGATGGGGTTTTGCCATGTTGGCCAGGCTGGTGTTGAACTTCTGGCCTCAAGTGATCCACTCGCCTTGGCCTCCCAAAGTGCTGGGATTACAGATGTGAGCTGCTGTGCCCATCTTCTTTGATAAATTTCTTCACTCCATTTTCACTGTCCTTTCCCTCTGGAACTCTTACTAGCCAGCTGTTGTGACTCCTGGATTGGCTCTCTAATTTTTTTTTCTTTTCTCTCCCTTGTATTTTTGTTCTTTCTCTTTTCTCTCCTTTATATTTTTGTTCTGCTTTCTAGGAGAGTTTTCATTTGTTTCTTCTAATCCTTCCATGGGATTCTTTAAAATTTTTCATTTTCATATTTTAATTTTTCGAGAATTACTTTGGTCTTTTGTTTTAGGAACCTACTCTTATTTCATGGATGCTTTTCTTATCTCCCTGAGGAAATTAATTATAAGATTTTAACTCCTCAGGCCGGGCGCGGTGGCTCACGCCTGTAATCCCAGCACTTTGGGAGGCCGAGGCGGGTGGATCACGAGGTCAAGAGATCGAGACCATCCTGGTCAACCTGGTGAAACCCC
>NW_022436987.1:4297705-4458085 GCF_009761245.1 Sapajus apella | reverse complement strand
GTGAAACTGTCTCAAAAAAAAAAAAAAAAAAAAAGATTTTAACTCCTTTTCTGTTCTCTAGATTATCTTTGTTTCCTCCAAGTTTCTTTTTCTCTGTTTGTTTGATCTGGTGTATTTATTCTGTATTAGAGGCTTTCCAGAAACGTCTAGCGATTCTTGACCGATTTTTCATATTTAATAGTGAAATACTAAAAAGCCAATTGGATATTCTATTGACTGGTGGGCTTCATGTTTGAGTGTCCAGGCAGTAACTTACCATTTCATCTGGAGATCCTTGAATGCTAATACTGTTAGGTCTTTTTGCTTGGGCAAGTCAATTTAGCTGGAGAGGAGTCCTTCATTCACCTGCCTGTAGGCTTAGCTGCTGGCATCCTGGGTTGCAGTGTTGTTTCAACATAGCTTTTGTTATTTTAACATAGCTTTTTGAAACTTTCAGTGGCTTTAAATCTGCCAGAAGGGAGCTGAGGGAGCTGGGGGGAGGGGCAAGAGGGTTTGAGATCTCTTTGCAGGATATAGACTTTCACCTGATGGCACCTCCCTCTTCTCCTCAGCTATTCTTGGTGCCCTTGAGCCTGGTGCCTCTCTGGTCCAGACTTCTCTGCTATAGCCAGAATAGGAGAGGGGTAGTCACACGGCTATATGGAATTAAGGAGGAACTCTGGGGTTTATCTCTTTCAGATGCAGATTCTCCATTAATCTCCCTGGTTATTTTTAAAATTATACTTTAAGTTCTGGAGTACATGTACAGAACATGTGGGTTAGTTACATAGGTGTACACGTGCCATGGTGGTTTGTTGCACCCATCAACCTGTCATCTACATTAGGTATTTCTTGTAATGCTGTCCCTCCCCTAGCCCCCTGTCTGATCTTCCTGTTTTTAACTCCGTCCTCATCTCTGCCTCTAGAATAACTTGATACATCCAATTCCTGAGTCTTTCCAGGATTCTGGGGCTCACATGAGTTTACTAGTTGTCAGCACCCCTTCTGCAGACCACTAGGATCTAGCTTTCTTCTATGCCAGATACTGCTTTTCCGCTAACATGCCACTTCCAGAATATTTGACATCTTTCATCTATTGTATTTTCTTTGTCTTTAAGGATTTGTACTTTAAAAAATCTATTATTTATTCTCATATTTGTGAGGTTTTGAAAGGAACAGAGATAAACATACATGTTGTATCTACATGTTTAATTAGGATTAAGCTTGTCCCCTTCAGGGTTTTTTTTTTCTTCTTTTCTTGAGACAGGGTCTTAGCATTGCTGCTCAGGCTGGAGTGCAGTGGCACAAACATGGCTCACTGCAACCTTGACCTCCTGGGCTCATGTGATCTTCCTGCTTCAGCCTCCTGAATACCTGGGACCACAGGTGTGTGTCACTATGCCTGGCTAATTTTTAAAAATTTTTGTAGAGATGGGCATCTCACCATGTTGCCCAGGCTGGCCTCAGGCAATCCTCCCACCTTGGCCTCCCAAAGTGTTGGGATTACAGGGGTAAGCCACCACCCCTGCTACCACACCTGACCCCCAGCCTTCAAAATGAGGTAGCTGTGGAAAAAAAAAATCATGTTTCTAGATGCCTATGGGCTAACAATTCAATAACTGTTGAATAGTACTTGTCTATTACTTGGACTAACTGTATGAGATACAGAACCAGAAGGCTGTTTGCTTATTGTTTCTCATCTCCATAGTTGCGATTTAACAATGTGGCTTATTTTTCAGGTGGTTATGACAGGGCTTTCTCCTTTCAGGGAAAGTGAAACTTCTTCTTTTTTTTTTTTTTTTTTTTTTTTTGAGACGGAGTTTCACTCATGTTACCCAGGCTGGAGTGCAATGGCGCGATCTCGGCTCACCGCAACCTCCGCCTCCTGGGTTCAGGCAATTCTCCTGCCTCAGCCTCCTGAGTAGCTGGGATTACAGGCATGCACCACCATGCCCAGCTAATTTTTTGTATTTTTAGTAGAGACGGGGTTTCACCATGTTGACCAGGATGGTCTCGATCTCTTGACCTCGTGATCCACCCGCCTCGGCCTCCCAAAGTGCTGGGATTACAGGCTTGAGCCACCGCGCCCGGCCCCTGGAAAGTGAAACTTCTAACTTGAGTAAATTGGTGGTGAAGTTACAAGGGTGAAGCCAGGAGTCTGCAACAAGGCAGTGGTTGCGGCGGCAATGCTTACCCACTCTTGCTTTGCACATAACTCATATTGAGAGGAGAAGATTCAAGATTAAGAAAGGACCATCCCGTTTGTCCTGTTCTGCACTCACCTCTAGCCTGCCAGATGCGGTCCTACTTAGCAGGTTGCTGGCTGCAGATCAGCAGGAACTTTCAGTGGCTTTCAATCTGCCAGTAGGGGGAGTGGCTCTGCAGGTTGGGAGACATCTTTACCCCTCTGGTCACCCTGACAGTCTTCCTCAGGAACTAGAACTCATTTAGCTGCACCTGCTCTCCTTCTAGCCCATCTACAGGTAGCAGAGACCTGGGGTGTAACCATGAGTACCCCACCATGCTGCTTGGCTTCCATGACCTTCGTCAACTGTATCAGCACTCCTTTAGGAAGCTAATTGTCTTTTCTTACCTCCTCGCCAGAAACGTGTGCTGTCAACAATGGAGGCTGTGACCGCACCTGTAAGGATACTTCGACAGGTGTTCGCTGCAGCTGTCCTGTTGGATTCACTCTCCAGTTGGATGGGAAGACGTGTAAAGGTAGCCTTCACCTCCAGGGAGGCTGGGTGCCCGGTTATGGAGGGAAGACCCACGTTGCTAACATGTGAGGATAAAGGGAGCATACCCTCTATACTCCAAGTGACTCCAGATTTGCTTATGATTCATATCAATGGAAGCTTTTTTTTCCCTTGGCTAGTGGAAGGTTATAGTTGAGTAAGCTTAATTATAACCAACTTAATTACACTAATTGTTGAGGAGGTCAGCCTCTACAAGCATCAAATAATTTATTTCAGACCGTGGCCTTATTAGAAAAAGGCAGTTAAAGGAAGCATTCATTTGCAAGAGATAATATCAACATATCATACATAATGGCCTAGAGATTTTTATGTAAATAGTAGTCAAGATGCTTATCCAGAGGACTTAATGAATAACTGTACCATTAACTTTTACTGATGAAGAGAGACCCCAATGACTTGCTTGTATTTCGCGGGCAAGAGTACAAAGGATTAGTCCTTTAGCATGATAAAAAGCAGATAACCAATTACCAGACGAAACTGGGAAAGATAAGATTGAGTATCAGGAATCATTTTAAAACATTGAAGCTATTTGATCATTGTGTAACTTGCCAAAACAAATGCTGTAGTCCTTTATAGCTTTAATCATTAAACTTGAATATACGGTATACTAAAGGGACCCATCTTATCTTGAGAGAGCAATACAAAGATGAGAATATAATAGGACATCATCATTTTTTCCCAGAGTTTGTTTCCTTAATGCCAGTCAAGGGCATCACAAGTCAGAGTTCTCAAGATAATGAAACACTTGTCTTTCAAAACTGGTTAACAGTCAGAGAAGAAAACATGTGCAAGGTTAAAAACATCAGCAAACATTCTTAAATGCTTTTGTGAGTTTTCTTTTAATTGCAGAGACTAATGAACACACACAATGACCCGTCAGGGAGCTGTGGAAAATGAGGCGAGTGTTGCTCTCTGATGTGCCCGATGCTTGCCTGTTGCAGATATTGATGAGTGCCAGACCCGCAATGGAGGTTGTGATCATTTCTGCAAAAACACCGTGGGCAGTTTTGACTGCAGCTGCAAAAAAGGATTTAAATTATTAACAGATGAGAAGTCTTGCCAAGGTATGTGCTGAAAACATAACTGTGCCATGCAACGGCCCACTGGTTGGAGCAGAGACCACGTAACCCCCTCCTGGCAGAGACTGGCTTATCAGGCTTCTTGACAGGGCCACTAATCCAACTTTTATCCTAGGCTTCACTCATTTCATTTTTTTTCTTCATAAAATGTATAACTTAAGGCTTCACTCACTTTGTCCATTAGGTAGAATAAAAACACTCATGTAGCTCACAGGTATATTTTGGAAATTAAGCGGTTAATGGTTAGAGAACACCTTAAAGAACCCATCTGATGTGATTATAGCGGAGCTCACTGCTAGAAATGGAATGGAAAACAGAATGCAAACAGGGTTGCAGTGGGGTGTTGAGATTATGAACAATTTTCCTTTTCTAAAATTTCCTTTAACGTTATTTATCCCACAAAAGTTGATGGCAAAAGTCTATAGGTTTAGTTAACATGCCCCCTCCGCAAAAAGTTGTGGTTATTCTATGATCAAGATTATGTGCCAGTTGGTCTCTTTTTTACGGTGCTTGTTTTATTTTTTAAAGCTATTTATTTTGAGATAGATTCTCACCATTGCCTAGGCTGGAGTCCAGTGGCACCATCTTGGTTCACTGCAACCTCCGCCTCCCAGGTTCAAGCAATTCTTCTGCCTCAGCCTCCTGAGTAGCTGGGATTACACGCACCTGCCACCACACCCAGCTAATTTCTGAATTTTTAGTAGAGCCAGGGTTTCACATGTTGGCCAGGCTGGTCTCGAATTCCTGACCTCAGGTGATCCGCCCGCCTCGGCCTCCCAGAGTGCTGGGATTACAGGTTTGGGCCACCGCACCCGGCCCAGCGCTTGTTTTAAGTGACCAGCTTTTGCTCTTTGAAGAGAAGGAAGGCAGAGAGGGATGGGGAGGGCTTGTGAGGAGGAGATGCTTGTTGATCCTTAGAGAGGATTTCAGACTCCTCAAATGCATCCTTTCCATATAAGGGCTGCGGTAAGGGGACTTTTCTGGGTAGCCGTTGTTGTTAGTGTTAACTGTTTTGGGTGGGGGGAAGCTGTTTTATGTTTTTAGATGAGCACTTTCCCTTTGATATGTAGGAAGAAGTTCTCAGGAAAGATGTGCTGTCATGTATTCTTGTGCATTTTTGGGAATAAGGACTACCTAATTTATTCTGTTAGAAATCTCAGAATTAGGCCGGGTGTGGTGGCTCCCACTGTAATCTCAGCACTTTGGGAGGCCAGTCTGCCAACATAGCGAAACCCTGTCTATACTAAAAATACAAAAATTAGGCAGATGTGATGGAGGGCATGGTGGCAGGCACTTGTAGTCTCAGCTACTTGGGAGGCTGAGGCAGGAGAATCGCTTGAACACAGGAGGCAGAGGTTGCAGTGAGCCGAGATCACGCAAATGCACTACAGCCTGGGCGACAGAGTGAGACTCCATCTCAAAATAAAAAACAAAAAAACAAAAAAAACCCCTCAGAATTAAATAAAAATTAGAATATAACATCTGATTTCATTTTAGAAAAAAAGATATAGCATTACCTTTTTTAAAAAAACATGGTGTGATGTTTTTTCTCTTGGTTTGTTCTTAATATATAATTTGTCAGGCAGTTCAAGTATGTTCCCCTTTAAATTCAGTTAGTTAATTCTAGGTAATTATTGTGTGGTTTTCTTCGGTTTGACTTGGAAAGCAAATTTGCTGTTCCACATAATGTTTCCTAAGGTATAGAGCAAGCAATACTGTTGAAGCTGTGTAAACACATTAAAAAGGCATTAGAAAAGTGATCTCATTATTTTTGGCAAAGCGAGAGCCCGTACTGAGCAGCCAAAGTCAGCTACTGAACAAGTCCACTTTCTCGACAACTGCTGATATTAATAACAGATTTTATAAAATGGCATCAATTCCTAGGGAAGAAACTGGGTTTTTCTCATTTTTCACTGATCTGTCTTGGTAGAACAAATATTTGCACAGAACAAATTTACTGAAGAAATGCCAGGATTTCTGGGAAAAGCTAGGTGTAAAGAGGTTTTGCAAGAGTTTGCCCTTTTTTATTTTGCTTTTCCATTCTTCCTGTTCCTTCTAAATGTTGTTTTATTAACATAGTTTCTCATGGCACACTCGGTGTTGAAGAAGTGGTCTAGCAGTGGTCTTGTTGGCCTCGACTGCGTGCTGCACTGGTCCTGATTTATCTATTTGGAGACACAAGTCGTAACTCTGATAAAATCCTCCAAAGAGCTCAGAGAGTGAAGCACTCAAAGTCCAGCCTACAGGAAAGAGGTTGAGGGCCAGACCTGGGGAAAAGAGACGATGAGATGGACAAATGCAGCCTCCAGAGGCTGCTGTGTATGACCCCAGCTGCAGTCAAGAAGGCTTCCACACTGAACCAGGAGGATAGTGGGCACGTGGGCCTGGAGCATGGGGGAGGAACAAACCAAGGCATCAGCCAAGAGGATCCAGTGTGGAGCGGAACTACCACATTTCAGGGTCTGCAAAGTGAAAATTACTGAGCATATTTGTATTAATGCATTCTTTCAGTGCAGCGGGCATGAAAACCCAGGATTAACTGGCCTCTTGGGGCCAGAAGACTAATTCTGAGATCAGAAAGGAATGGGAACTAGATGCACCTCCAAACCAGGTGTTTCAACTTTCAATTTGCCATAGTTAATAAATTACTATTGCTGTCTGACCAGTCAATAGTTATGTGACAATTGCTAGCACGTTGGAGCTTACAAAACCCCTTTTAGGTATCATTTGGCTTCATTTAAACATTTTAAATTACTCAGCCCTGCAAGTACGCATGGGTGAGAGAGATCAACTGAGCTTTGAGGCGAGTGCAGTTTGCAACAGAATGTGGAAATGAGGGCCATAGCAGTGAGTATAAAGTGAGGGCTGCTCCACACTTTCTTTAACACAAGCAAGTGAGGAGAATGGATAGATAATGTTTTTTACCCTGTGTGTATTGTTTTTGTGTTGGTCAGCAACTGGTATTTATCATAAACCTATTCTTCACTCATCCCTCGGAGTGGGTTTCAGCTCCCCTCTCGCTTTGACCATTACAGATGTGGATGAGTGCTCTTTGGATAGGACCTGTGACCACAGCTGCATCAACCACCCTGGCACATTTGCTTGTGCTTGCAACCGAGGGTACACTCTGTATGGCTTCACCCACTGTGGAGGTGAGCAGACTGCCCCTGTTGATTTGGGAGGGGAATGAGACTGGGCCTGCAGGGAAGCAGGGCCCACCCCTGAGGTTTGCTTTCCTACGTTGGGGGATGAAATGTACATTCCAGTCCCTGAATAATAGCAGTGAGTCCATCAACTCGAAAGAAGGATCTGTTAAAGGAATCTCCCCACATGTATCCCTTTAACTCGCTAAGTGTGAAATGGAGCAGAGAGAGGGGCTGAGCTCTTCCAGCTGTGAATTCTCAATTGACTTGATTGACTTGTAGTTGTATTCAGAGAGTGGGAAGGTCTCTCCAGAGCTGACACCCTACCTGTTGGAACATCCCAGCAGATAGTAAAGTCACAGTCCTCAGAGAGGCTTGGCAGGCCACCCACCAATTTCACAGCCCTGCTGTGCGTAGGAACTGGCTGCAAAGCCTTGGTTTGAGTCCCACAACTAGGTCTTTGAGCTGGAAGTGGAACTATGAAGTTTCTCTCTCCTCTCTCGGCCCATTTTGCAACATGTTCTCATGTCTCCTAACCTCATGGTCAAGCAGGCTATATCATAAACTGGATTTGGTACCAATTGACTCCCACTCCACTCCCCCAGTCATCAGATTCACCCAGCAATCTTTGACAATACAGGTTCAGATTCCAATTCACAATGTCTAGGGCTTCCAAGATCATCTTCCTGAGGATCTACGGGATTTGGGAATCTGAACCTGTATTCGCAAAGATTACTGGGTGAATCTGATGACTGGGGGAGTGGAGTGGGCTTAAATACTTCCTGCCCAATCCTCCTGTCTCGTGCTTAAGACTGATGGATTCTAGTGATTTGTCAGCGATAGTTATCTCCCTTCTCCCTTTCAATACATCCTTGGCATAGCCGAAAACATACTCCTTCAGGAAACCTCGAGGAAATGTACCCTGAGTATGGATGTGTGTCTGGGTTCCGGTGGAGCCACCTTTTGACCTGGACTCCGTCTCAGGTTGATGGGAATTCATGCAGTCACTTCCCTTTCTCTGTGCCTCAGCTGTGTAAATGGTTAAACAGGGAGTCCCAATTCTGTCTGCCTCCCTTGCTGCGCAGCTCAGGAGGATGGTAGAGTTTTAAAGTAGAAGTCTGTGCGGTGTCTGAGTTTGGACATCTGAAAGTAGAGTGTGGACCCTTCTGAGTATTGCTAAGTCGGGGAATGGATTGGTCAAAATGGAGCTTGAGGTTGGGTGCAGTGGCTCATGCCTGTAATCCCAGCATTTTGGGGAGGCAGGTGGACCACCTGAGGTCAGGAGTTTGAGACCAGCCTGGCCAACATGATGAAACCCCGTCTCTACTAAAAATGCAAAAATTATCCAGGCATGGTGGCACATGCCTGTAATCTCAGCTACTCGGGAGGCTGAGGCAGGAGAATTACTTGAACCCAGGAAGCAGAGGTTGCAGTGAGCCAAGATCATGCCAGTGCACTCCAGCCTGAGTGACAAGAGTGAAACTAAAAAAAGGCCGTATTGAGCCCCGTGCCAGGAAATGTGCTGGGTGGGGAGTGGGGTGTGCAGTCAGCTGGTGCGGAGTGCTCATGCTAAAGGCAGTCAGTGCCTTCCCTTTGTTTAGTGAGTTTCAACCTTGTGACTTCCCTGCTGCTCCTTCCTCAAGGGAGGGACTGTGTCAGCCTGTTCAGTGACAAGCTGCTGTGACAGGAGAGTATTTTGTTCTGCAGACACCGACGAGTGCAGCGTCAACAACGGAGGCTGTCAGCAGGTCTGTGTGAACACAGTGGGCAGCTACGAATGCCAGTGCCGCCCTGGGTACAAGCTCCACTGGAATAAAAAAGACTGTGTGGGTAAGGGCCACCAAGGCACACACTCAGGCCGTGGGCTGGCCACTGGCCCAGAGGCAGTGTGGCTCTGCGCACTCCCACCTCCAACCCGGCCCTCCCCCCGCTGACTTCCCCACCAGCTGCCGCAGCCGTTCTTTAAATAGTTCAAAAACAGGAGATACTTTGCAGGATCTTTGGTGTTTCCTTCTGTGCTTCTGTGTAGGTTGGAACTCACTTCTGTTTTCCTGGTTGCTTTTCTGCATGAAAAAATGGCATATCAGGGGCTCCTTTCCCTTGGTAGGAATCAGGCCTAGCGTCTGTGTTCTGTGCAGGGCATCAGCTCTACCTTCTTTTCTTGGGGCCTTTGGTGCTTTGGACTCAATCATCCTTGTCACACTTGGAAGTGTCCTCTTTCTGCAAGTGTCTATTTTGTCCTGTCTAGAAGTGAAGGGGCTCCTGCCCACAAGTGTGTTGCCCCACGTGTCCCTGCATTGCGGTAAGAGTGGCGGAGGAGACAGGTGCATCCTCAGATGTCACTCTGGCATTGACCTCTCTTCAGGTGAGTGGGGCCCGGTTCCCGGGGCAGGTCCTCATGCGGGGCCGGGCCTCTGTGGCCTCCAGGTGTTAGAGTCCCTCAAAGGACTTCCAGGTCCTCCACCAGATGCCCCCAACCACCATGCTTTGAGAGGTCCATGCTTTGAGACTATATACTGGGTGTTTTTCTAGCAGCCCGTGTGGAATGGGGTGGGGGGTGATTTTAGCTGCTGCCAGGATAGCCTGAAACCTTGCTTATACGTTTGACAAATCACATTCTGTCTGTCAGGACTGCAAGGGGCCTACTCTGTCACCTGCGGCTCTTCCTCTCCTCTCAGGAGCAAACAACAAAAATCAAATGGCTCTGCTTTTGGGGGTAATTACCAAATCTGTGTGTTCTCTCTGGGGCTCATTGTGTTCAAGGGGCTTCATTCAGGGGGTGCTGTTCCTGGATGTTGGCTTTGTTTTTTTTCTCTTAATGTCCTTGATGCTGTGAGCATGTTCCAGGGTGCCGTTGCCTGCAGCCCAGGTGCCCCAAATATGACTCTCCCACATAACGGATACTTACTGAGTAGCCACTGTGTGTTAGAAGGGGCTGTGGTCAGCCCTGGAGGGTCATCATCCTGGGCAGAGGCCCACAGAACTCCAGGACCAGTGGTCTGGACTCCAGAGCACCTCAAAGGCCCAGGGAGTGTGTCTGGGGCACATGGCATGGACAGAAATAGGCTTGGGCAGAGCAGGGGCAGCAGGGATTCTGTTCTGAGAAAGGGGTCCAAACCTTTTCCTGTTTGCCAAAAGATGAAGAATGAAATCGAAGGTTTTCAGGAGGCTGTGTCCTCCTGGATATAGACACCTTTGTCATTATGTTATCAGAACACCAGAATGAGGTTCATATTACATCCTGATGTCCGTATTACATATATGAGCAAAGCTAGAGACTCAAAGCAAGACAACACAGCTCTCATGTGTTGACTGAACCGTTCAAATATGCCAGCCACCATAGTACACATATTAACTGACTTAAGCCATACTACAACCCTCTGGGGAAATTTTGCTATTATCCTCATTAACCAGATGAAGAAACTGAGGCTCAGAGAAGTGAAGTAACTTACCCAAAGTGGCTTAGATAAGAAATAGGGGATCTGGGATTTGAACCTAGACAATTTGGGTCCAGAGTCTCTCGCACTATCCTTCACTGCCCTTTCAGTGCATGTTTGGACTCAACCAGGGCAGACATCATGGTCTGTTTCACCAAATCCCTCCGTGATGGTTCCTTGGTGATTTAGGCCACCCCAAGGGTAGGCAAGCAAATAGCTAATAGCTATTCAGTTATTACTGTGTACCAAGCAGGGAGCTAAACATTTTCCTTTTTAAAAATGTATTATCTTATTTTATCCTTACAACAGCCTGGTAATATAGGTACTGTAATTATGTCTGTTTTACAGATAAGGACACTGAGGCTCAGGGGTATTAAGTAACTTGCTCAAGTTCTCACCACAACTTAAAGGAGCTAGGGCATTGACAAAGGGGCTAGGGCAGAGCCTACCGTATGGTTAAGACTGACTGACCCTGGGAAGAGAACAGAATTTTGCACATCAGGCCCTCAAAGTGGGACCCTTACTTCCTCTCAGACCTCAGAGCCTAGCCATGTTTAGTGAGTGCCATTTGTGTTTGGAATGACAGCTCCCTCAGCCCTGTCCTCCCATGACAGGCTTGTTTAGGAAAATCTGCCTTTCACCATTTTGTCAAACGGGCTTATCCAGATTTGAACTGGGGGATTCTGGCCTTCTTTCTCAGGGAGGCATAAAAATGACTTCATCTTTTATCTCACTGTCAAGGCTATTTTTGACCCTCTGTTATATGTATATATACATTTTTTTTGAAATAGAGTCTCACTCACTGTCACCTAGGCTGGAGTACAGTGGTACTATCTCAGATCACTGCAACCTCCACCTCGCAGGTTCAAGCGATTCTCCTGCCTCAGCCTCCTGAGTAGCTGGGATTACAGATGTGCACCACCACACCAGCAAATTTTTGTGTTTTTAGTAGGGATGGGGTTTCACCATGTTGGCCAGGCTGGCCTCTGTTATATTTGAGTACTGGATTTGTCTCTCACACAAGGGGGTAATGGTAACTTTTAGGAGGCTCCTGGTGGCCCCAGCCCAGGGCAATGGGTACTCCACGATCCAAGCCTCTCTTGGCCTCAGGGTAGGAGACGGGCTGAGGGTGTGCCGTGTGTGGTGGGAGCTGCCAATGGGCAGCTTGCTGCTTCCCATCTGGTGTCTCCATTCTTTTGCCTCTGAAGGTAACATCTCTCACTTGTTTCTTTCTGAAGATGTCGCCACCGTCAGGACAAGTGTAACCTTTAAGCTAAATGAAGGCAAGTGTAGTTTGAAAAAGGCTGAGCTGTTTCCGTTTCCCGAGGGTCTGCGACCAGCACTACCAGGTACGGAATCAGAAGGTTGGTGTAGGGAGCTTGCCTGCATGTGGGAAGGGGCCTGTGGCCAGCTGAGCTGGAGGTCCTTGGGGGGCCAGGGGCTGTCCAGCCAATTCAAGCATACTGCAAGTTGGGATTGAACCATCCAGAACCTCCAGGGACTCATCCCAAGAGGGAGAAGAGCATAACTTCACACACACTTATGTAGTTCTGGGGTTACACTTCGGGGCTTCCTTTGCATGGTATAGTTGGTGAGGCTCTGGGGAACCCACAAGTTCATAGAAGTCAATAAGGGCTTCAGATGAATTAGCAATGTGTGGTCATATTGGGTTAAATTTTCTAGATCTCAGAGTTTGCTTGAAATATAAGCCAAAGAAATGAAAAAAAGGTTTGGCTCAGAAAGGATAACTTTGATGAATAAAGATCTAATATCCAGCTTTCCTGCTGGGTCTAGTTTTTGGAAGCAGTGACCCCATTGGCTTCAGCAAAGCAAATACCATCCAAGTAGAACTGGCCTTCTTGAGAAGAGCAGAATTGAACATTCCCTCTTTCTTTCCCAGCACACAGTTCCAGTATTATTTCATAGAATACTTTTGGAGATTAAAAATAAAAAGGATCAGGATTCATATACTAGGGAGGCTTCTTCCCCCAATCTACTCTCAAATCACACAAACAAATAAACCTAAAGCTCACTCTAGTCACTTTTGACTGCCTATTTTAAGTAAGTAATTTTAAGAAACTTGGTACCTCCATTTGATGGAATATTATGCAGCTATTTTTTCTGTGTTTTCAAAGAATGTTTAATGACACAGGAAAATGGTCTTGCTATAATGCTGAGATGTAAAGCAGTAGATAAACATTTTGTATATCTAATACAATCCAAATTGTGTAAGAAAAAGTGTGGTAGAAGAAACAAAAAGAAAACTCGCCATATCATTAGTTGTGGTTACATCTGGGTGGGAGGATAATGGGTAATTTCAATTTTTTTTCTGCATTTTCCAAATTTATCATAGTGGGCATTTATACTTTTAAATCTCAGGGGTGGAGGAAGGGGGCATTGTTTAAAAATAGATTTGAACCAGTTGTGGTGCCTCATACCAAGAGGCCAAGGCAGGCGGATTGCTTGAGCTCAGGACTTTGGGACCAGCCTGGGCAACATGGCAAAACCCCATCTCTACAAAAACTGCAAAAAAATTAGCTGGGCCTAATGGCTCGTGCCTGTAGTCCCAGCTACTCAGCAGGCGAAGGCGGGAGGGTCACTTGAGCCCAGGAGGTTGAGCTTGCAGTGAGCTGTGTTGACACCACTGCACTCCAGCCTGGGCAAAGAGCAAAACCCTATCTCAATAAAATGAAATAAAATAAATAAAAATGATAAAAATAGACTTGGCCTGTAGTTTGTTTAATGGGATTGTACTAGTGTTAATGTCTTAGTTTTAATAAATGTATGATATTAACAGGGGGTACTGAGTGAAGGTTATGTGGAAACTCTATACTATCTTAGCAACCTTTCTATACATCTACTTATTTCAAAATGAAATGTTTAAAAAATACATATGGAAACATCAAAAAGGAAAAAGATTTAAAATGAGAATCTGTTCAGTTTAAGATTTGAAGTTACCCTTTTGCAAAGGTAAGATACATCTTTAGGGGGAAAATGTGGAGAAGAAATAAATTTGCCTCCCTGTGGCCCCTGTTGATCTGTCGCTTGAATGTCCTGGTAATGTTAAAGAAGAATCTGATACAGGTAATACTTCATTTCAGTAAAGATTTTGAAATAGAGACAAATTCATGGAGTGGATGCTGTGTGGACCTGCTCTTTGGTGAGGCTTAGATTCACTGGAAACCATGGTGAGAGGGGAGACAGCCAAGTCAGGAACAGGGATGTGCAAAGCCCATCTTATGCAACACTTCCACTCTCCTCCTAGATGCCTTCATGATACTGTTTGCTTCTATGATGCTTTGTGCCATTTATTGCTCCTGGTTTAAAAATGAGACATCACTGCTAATGGGTGTTCCAGCTTTCCCTTCGGGTTAGAATGACTCCAAGGTCAGTTTGCCTGAAAGCAGGAGTTGGTTTCCTTTCCACTCTGGTGCTCATTCCTTATTCGGAGCCTCAGTCCCTGTTCGGCACATCACTGTCTAGCTTTACACAAACCAACTGTGAGAATATAAGCGCACATTACCAAACCATCAGCAAGGAATGTAAGACGACCCCTGGTTCTTGTCTTCCACAAATGTTGCCGCTCAGTGGGAAACACCTACCATTTATTCATGAATTTTCAAGAGCTAAATTGTAAAGTTATGTAGGAGGCAATGCTAGCTCTTCAAACTTAAATTGTCATTGTGCTCCAGGCTGAGGGCTTACAGTGTCTTGGCATCTGGAGATAATCACTTAGTCCCTTGAGAGTTGTTTTAATGAAATGTTTACTGAGCTCTAGCAAATGTTCAGCTGAGTGCTTTGCCAGGATTTGGCTTCCGATAATTTTGTTTCTTCATACAGAGAAGCACAGCTCAGTAAAAGAGAGCTTCCGCTACGTAAACCTTACATGCAGCTCTGGCAAGCAAGTCCCACGAGCCCCTGGCCGACCAAGCACCCCTAAGGAAATGTTTATCACTGTTGAGTTTGAGCTTGAAACTAACCAAAAGGAGGTGACAGGTTGGTTTGAAAACAGTCTACATTGCCAGGCTTCTCACAGCTTGCTCCTTATTTCTTTGCCTTTTACTTACCATTCTTGGGGAAAAAAATAATGCAAACACTGAAGTATCTCCTGTTTTTTTTTGTTTTTTTTTTTTTGTTTTTTTTTTTACCCTGAAACTAAATTGAATTGGTTTGGAACCTGATGATTTTCTCTGCTTCATAAAAACCCAAAGCTATCATTTTGATCCACAAATTTCTGTTTGAATCGAATGCTGCCCAGCCTGCTTGGTAACCCCCTCCAGGTTTCTCCCCATTCGGTCCACAGGGAGCTCGGGGTGTTGGAAGGGCCTGCAGTTGATTTGGCCGTTACTGCACGCTGCAGCCTGACCTCCTCCTGCACTGCTGTCCCTCTTGTTTCTGTAGCTTCTTGTGACCTGAGCTGCATCGTAAAGCGAACCGACAGGCGGCTCCGGAAGGCCATTCGCACACTCAGAAAGGCCGCCCACAGGGAGCAGTTTCACCTCCAGCTCTCAGGCATGAACCTCGACGTGGCTAAAAAGCCTCCCAGAACATCTGAACGCCAGGCAGAGTCCTGTGGAGTGGGCCAGGGTCACGTAGAAAATCAATGTGGTGAGTGGCCTGAGACATTCTTGCTAACAGCACAGCCTTGGGCTCCATAAATACTCAGGGTACCCAAAAGCAAGTCTGGCCCATCCTCCCTTCCCAGTGCTCACTTTAGAGGACACTCTGGGCAGCCCTTCTCTTTCAGTAACTGTGGTGTTTGTGTCTGTTGTCCCTGCTAGGCCCAGAGCTCCCTGGGGTGAGACTGATTTTGTTCACCTCTGTGTCCTCAGTGCCTGGCATAATATCTGGCTTGTGGTGGGCACTAAAATGTTTGCTGGCTTCAGGAACAGGAGAGAAGTGACAAGGTTGATGAGAAGAGGGGATGTCGCCCTTTACAGGTCTGAGGTATAGTGTTCTTCCCTGGCTGGGGCCGGACTGCAGGGGTAAGGCACCCTGGAGCCTTCACCACACTCTGTCATCACAGCTCCTCTTATGGCCTCCCTCTGGCTTGACCAATGATGGTAATGAACAAACTCCTGTCCATAGTTTTGTGCAGAGGCAAAGCTAGGGGGCTGCTTGGCTGCCTTATGAGACCCCAGAGCCTCAGCCCAGGGATCCTAATAGTGTCAGTCCATTGTATGGGTTGTGTTGGCGGTATGTGTTTCAGAATTAAATTTGAGACCTGGCGATTGAGGTGTATCAACTCTGTCTCTCTGATAAAGCTAGCAAGAGGATCCAGGATGCAAGATTCTAGGATGGTCAGTTTAGAGATTTATTTGTCACAAGAGACTCTTCTGGGTAATTATGGGAGACTTCACCTGAAAAGTCTTAGATGGGGAAAATTGGGGTCTCACTTTATAGTAATGATAGTGACTTATTAAGTTCTTATCTGTCACAAGCATAACACTAAGCCTCATGTCTGCATTATCTCATTTAATCCTAACAGTAACCTTCCCAGGTATTATTCCTTCCATTTAACAGCTGAAGCTCAGAGGGCTAAGTTCTCTTGCTCAAGATCACACTGATGGTTTGATTCCAAAGCCTGTGCTCTGGTCCCAAGCAGAGTAAATTTCAGCAACTAGACTTATCCAGGATAAACTGATGTCCTTTTCCAAAGTATCAGTAGAATCATGAGGCCCAAGCAATGAAGCTTAGCTAAGGAGTAAGAATTTGTGTTTCTAAATAAGCAAAGCTGAATCCAGGGGCACTTGTTCCAGAGAATTGTCAGCCTTAGGCCCACAGCTCAAATTTGTTGCTTTACCAAAACTTAGTGAAAATCAAGTGCAAAATCAAGTGTAACTGTCTACAGGGGGCTGGTTTCCAGATAGTCCTGACTTTAATTCCAGCTGATTCGCTCTTAAAAAGAAGCAAAGGGAGAAAAAAAGTAAAAACGGCCCAGCTGGTTGATCTGTTCTCATTTAAAATTCTGAGTTCCAGTTCCCATACTAAAATAGTGGTGAGAGTTGGCTGTTGCTGCCCTACTTTCCAGGATGAGTTGCAGAAACTGTCAAGGCCATCCTGGCCTCTCAGGGTTACACTGCACCTCTCCCCCATCTGCTATCCTGCTAGGGTGAGGCCTCACGGACTGGCCAGGGAGTCTTTGTGGCCAGTTAAGAAGTCAGGAAAACCTAGTGTCAAGGGCCCCATGGACTGGCTCCCAGTGAGGGTATCACTAATACTACCATGGGTATGTTCCTGGGGAGTAAAGGCCCAAGGATAAGGAGTTACTTAACAGAGGCTGCATGACTACGACCTATGAAAGACACTCAGTAGAGGGCTTGAGTAGCTGCTGCACTGTGGGAATGTGTCCCTGAGATGCTTGTCATGCTAAATTAGGTTTGATTTATTTCTAGGGGAGGCAATGTGTCCTGTCTCAAGAGCTCCCTTTAACACTGGATGAATTTTGTAGCCCTCATGGCATCAAATCTGGTCCAGGCCTGACAGCAATGTTGAAGATTTTACCATGTAGAGAAAATAGCTCAAGGAGTTACCCATAACACTCCTTCTTGCTGCTGAGGGAGGAAGTGGTTATAAAGAAGTGTCAGGTGCGTTAATTAGAAAGGCTTTTTATCCAGCAGGCAGTATGTGGCAGGGGAAAAGCTGTGTGTGTGTGTGTGTGTGTGTGTGTGTGTGTGTGTGTGTGTGTGTGTGTGTGTGTGTTCTATTCCTGGTCTATTTGATGATGTTAGGACTTCATAACAACCAGGCTTCCTGATGTTTTCTGAGCTCTGGATGGAACAGATGGTGGAGACAAGCCTAGGATAGTTCTTTTTAGAAATTATTTTCAGTATCTGCAGAAAAGAGCTCCAAAAAATGGAGTCACTTCCATCTCTCCTGGAAGGTTAAAAAGATAAACATAAACCATTAACATAATGATTTATGTTTATCTTTTTAAATATTTTAAATGTAGTTTTCAATTACAAAAGCAGTGCATATTTCAAATGGCACAGAAATGTATATGGCAAAGATGAAAGTTCTCTCCACAGCTCTCTAATCCCATTCCCCAGCAGTAATCACTGTTATAGTTTGCTGTGTTATTTTTCCACAACTGTTTCTATGCACATATAAAAAGGAAATTTTATATATTCATTCAGTAAACATTTATTGAACACCTTATGTGCCAGGTACTATTCTAGATATCAGGAATCTAGCAATGAAGAAACAAGCAAACATCTCAGCCCTCACACAGTTTACAATTTTGGAGGAAGAAGGTAGAAAACTAACCAATAAACAAGGAAAGATATTACTATCATGTAGCAGAGGGCAATGGGGATATGGAGAGCGGGCCTCCAGGGAAGTGGATAGGAAAGTGGCAGGGCAAGGTGAGGGGTGAGGGGTGAGGAGCATGCTCCCCCAAAGTGTGGACTGTGGTCAGGGAAGGCCTCATTGCAAAGTGTCATTTGGGCAGAGGCGCAAAGGACAGGAGGAAGCAAGCTATGGAGATATCTGGGGGAAGAGAGTTTTGGGCAAAGGGAACAACAAATAGGAAAACCCCAAGGTACTGGAAGGAAGGCCAGAAGGATGAGAGCTGAGAGAGGAAGGGAGGGAGAGCAAAGGCAGAGCAGCAGCAGAGGGAACTCGAAACCAGGGAGGACCCTGGCCTAGAATCTGATGAGAAAGGAAGCCAGTGGAGGGCTTTGAGCAGAAGAGTAACTGACATGGTTTCAAAAGATAACTTTGGCTGTTGTGTTGAAAATAGACTGTAGGTTTATGTATGAATAAACACATTTAAAAAAATAGGCTGGATGCAGTGTCTCACATCTGTAATCCCAGCACTTTGGGAAGCCAAGGTGGGAGAATCCTTTCAGACCAGGAGTTCAATACTAGTTTGGGCAATATAGTGAGACCCTGTCTCTACAAAAAATACCTTTTGTGTAGAGACAGGATCTCACTATGTTGGTTGGTTGTAATCCCAGCTACTTGGGAGTCTAAGGTGGGAGAATTGTTTGAGCCCAGCAGTTCGAGGCTCCAGTGAGCTATGTTTGTGTCGCTGCACTGCAGCCTGGGTGGCAGACCAAGAACCTGCCTTTACAAAATAAACACATATCAATACAATTTGAATAGTGCTATGTGCTATTTTTAACTGTAGTGTAGATCAAGGGCATCTCTCTAACATGATAGAGGAGTGACCTCATTTCTTTTACAGCTTCCCAGTCTGTATTTGTTTGAAGACACCACTGTTTATTAGCCCTACCCCTACTGGTGAACATAGAAGCTATTGCTAGTTTTTCTATTGCAAATAGTGCTCAGTGAATATTCTTTTTACACATGGCCAATATTTCTGAAGAATAGACTTGTACAAGTACAATGGCTGACTTAGAACATGCATATTTAAAACTTTAATAGATACTACCAAATTACTTTCCCAAAAGATCATACCAATGCATATTGCTTCCAACAGTGAACTGGAGTGTTTATTGCCCCACATAGATTATTTATCATTGATTCTTTAATTTTTGCAAATCTGATAAGTAAAAAAAAAAAAGTCACTTTAACTTGATTTTCTTTATTAATAAAACTAAGCATACTGTCTTATGCCTGTGGTCATTTGGATTCCTTCTTCTGAGAACATCCATATTATTTGCCTATTTTTGCATTGAACTGTTTATCCTTTGATTATCATTAAGAAAATAAATTTTAAAGTCCCAATTTACACCAGAAAAAATAATCACTTCTGACCAATTGTAGATTTTCTTTCGTATTGCTATTTTGTAAAGTCTCATTAATTTGCCATTTGGGGACTTTGGGGACAGCCTGCTCTGCAAGTGACCTTTGTACCATCTGTGATCAATTTTAGCAAGATAGCAAAAAAAAAAAAAAGATTATTTTCTCCACGGAACAAATTTCTTAAGCTCTATAGTACTTCATAAAGTTCTTCATGTCTAAAGAAAATTAACTAAGACATGGACATCTAGCTATTGTATTTTCATAATACCAGCTAAAAGATGAATTATTTAAGAAATACATTGGATAGTGTGTGTGTGTATGTGTGTGTGTGCATGTGCATGTGCGCGTGTGTACACACTATATTTGGTTGTTTTTAAAACTTGCTGAGATTTTTGGAAGACACAATCCAGACGACTGGCGAACTGGGGCGTATTTTAGTGCCTGGGTTCCTGAGAGACTAGGAACATTTAATTCCATTTGTAACAGCTTACTGCTGTTCCTCTTCAGCAACTGAGAAAAATTAATTCAACTGGTACTAATCAAGTACCATTCTGCCCACTCTGTGCTTGGGATGAAGCAATAACATAATAAAGGGCCTGGTCTGTTACAAAGTTCACATTGTAACAGAGGGAAATAGAAATTTAAAAGTAAAGCGATAATTTATGAAGAGAACAAAACAGAGAGGATTGGAGGGAGGGTTACTCTCCATATGGTGGCCAGGGAAGGCTCTCAGAGCAAGTGGCTAGGAGCAAGTGGTCAAGCACTAAGGCCCGAGTGAGGGGAAGCAGCTGGCATGCGACGTGCTCATGGTGGTGCCCAGGGGTTGTGGGTGAGCCCTCTCATCAGGGAGGATCAGTAAATGCAAAGGGCCTAGGGCAGGAAGGAGTTGGGCATTTTCTTCTTTTTAAAAAGCATTATTATTCTATTTTTTAGAGATGGGGTTTTGCTATGTTACTCAGGCTGGTCTTGAACTCCTGGGTTCAAGTAATCCTCCCACCTCAGCCTCCGAGTAGCTGAGATTTTAGATGTGAGTCTCTGCACCTGGCTCAGATATTCTATTCTGAATTATTTCAAAATTGGTAAATTATTTGGAAATGATCAGGCAGAGATTTCCTTTTTTGTTTAAACTGAGGAAAATATAAAATCTGTATTAGGAATATAGACCAGTGTTAGACCAATATTTAACACACAGACTGAATAGGAAATTCTTTTAATTTAGTAAAACATTGACATGTATAGAACACTTACACTGTGTTTAGCCCTGTGCTGAGCACTTCACCTGTATCATCTCATCTAATCCTCATCCCAACTCTGTATTAACCCATCCCTTTTTACACATAAAGAAACTGAGACATGGATGATAAGCATTTTCCACAATGTCACCCAGCAAGTAAGCGTGGCAGAGGCAGGATTCAAATACAGATCTGACTTGAGTCTATGTTCTTTTTTTTTTTTTTTGAGACAGACTCTTGCTGTTGTCACCCAGGCTGGACTGCAGTGGTGCCATCCCAGCTCACCCCAACCTCTGCCTTCCAGGTTCAAGTGATTCTCCTGCCTCAGCCTTCCAAGTAGCTGGAATTATAGGCACCTGCCATCATGACTGGCTAATTGTATTTTTAGTAGAAACGCAGTTTCACCATGTTGGCCAGGGCTGGTCTTGGACTCCTGACCTCCAGTGATCCACCCACCTTGGCCTCCAAAACTACTGGGATTACAGGTGTGAGCCACTGCACCTGATCACAAGTCTATACTCTTAATTCTCAATTTGAGTGCCCTCACCTCTCCTGGGTACAGCCTGTGCCCTGGGACCATCTTACCCAAGCTGTACTCATATGCATAGCCCTCTAGGTACCAGCTCTGTGGGGGATGCTGAGGAAGCCTAGGTAAATAAGACACTAACATTAAGTCACACTTAACCCTCTAGGGAAGGGTCAGAGATGCCTTTCCCAAAGAGAGAAAGCCTATGCTGAGTTTTGAAGGATGCACAGATAATGGCTTAGTGGGGAGGAGTACTCAGCCCGAGGAATAGCCTTGGGAAACGAGGAAGAGCAAGGTGTGCACAGGCCATTATTGACATGTCAGTGTCACTGAACCTGGAGTGCCAGGTAGGATGTGGCAGGCAGCTAGGCTAATGGAAGGGCATGGCCAACTCATGGATACCTTGGATATGCTGGTAAGGAGCCTCAAATCTATCTCTAGGTAACACTGGAGGATTTACTTGGGACGTGTCCAGGTCATATGTATATTCCAGAAAAATCTCTCTGACTATACTGGAGGGAGAAGAATTAGAGGCAGAAAGACCTATCTGGGGGCTTTTGAATGTGTTGCCTATGAGAGATTTTTTTTTGTGGGGAGAGAGTCTCGCTCTATCGTCCAGGCTGGAGTGCAGTGGTGCAAACATGGCTCACTGCAACCTCTGCCTCCTGGGTTCAAGCAATTATCCTGACTCAGTCTCCCAAGTAGCTGGGACTACAGGTGCATGCCATCACAGCCTATGAGATATTGAGACACGAAGATGCTAGATGGAGTAGAGAAGCAGCAATTGGTTGGAGAAATATTTAAGAGGAAAAATGAGCAGCATTTGGGGATGACATGGATTGGGGACTGAGAAGAGGAAAGAGGGGACTGAGCTCAGAGAATTCTGATGTGGCCTCTGATCCTGGCACTTGCTTCCCATATGTCCCTCATCTCACCCTGCCCTGTTTCATATGCAGGAGACACAGAAAAAGCCAGGGGGTTGGTTGAATGATGAGATGAATGTGATCACTGGGAAGAAATAATCAGAAGAGATTTATAGGAGAAGCAAGAAAAAAAATAGGCTTTGAGAGAGCATGAGAAAGGATGAAAAAGATACAGAAAATGAGGCTAAAGCCTGAATATTGAGTCAGAGAAAGTGAGGGGATTGCAGGAAGTCAAGGCAAGGAGGTTTTTGAGCCAGGGAGTGAGGCAATCAGAAAAGACTTCAGAGAGGCGCATCAGTGGTAGAAAGGAAAGAGCAGTGGCTGGGAGGGACAGAAAGCGAGGGCAATGTTGGAAGGTATTGCAGCAATCCAAATAAGAGACGGGGAGGATCTAAGGGACATTCGTCCCATGGGGATGAAGAACAGGGGATAGAGAGAAGGGACACAGCTGTAGGATGCTGCCGCTGAGTGAAGGGGCAGTGGGGAGAGAAGCCAGGGAGAGCTGTGGTTTGGATCCTTGGTGACTGGGAGGATACAGATGCCTGTGTAAGAGGAGTAAAGCCAGAGTTTAGGGAGAGAAGTGCTCCCCGTGAGCAATGAGATTTCTAGGCAGAGGTGTCCATGAGTGCCTGGGAGTCTAGTGAAGCAACAACTCTTCATGTCCAACCTAACTTGCCTAATCCCATGTCTGTACACACAGGATCAGAGCTGCCTCCGGTTAAAATGGATGGACCATCCATGCCCCTATCTAAGGCCATGCCTCTGTCTTCCACTCGAGCTGGAGCCTGTCTGTCCTCTCTCAACTTTTTAAGAATGTTGCCCCTGCTGTCGTCCCCATCGACCCCTCCTATCTCAGAATTCTTCTCTACTAGATAATTTCCAACAGCACACAAACCTATCTGTTGTCTTAAAAACCAAAGTAACCCTCCATTGACTTCACGCTTCTCTGTAGCTACTGCCTCATTTCTGTGTCCATCCATTCTGTGTAGAATGAAACTCTGAAGGAGCCGTAGTCGTACTTTCTTTGCCTCCTTACCTAACCTCTCCACAGATTCCTAATGACCTCTCTGGTGCCAAATCCAGCTGTCCTTTCTCACTCCTCATTGGGGCATCCTCTCTGCTGATCACTGCCTCTCCTGGAAACACTTTCTTCTTGTGGGTTTCAGACACAACACACTTCTGCTTCTCCACCTACCTCACTGGCTGCTCCCTTTTCATTTTCAGTGCTCGTTCCCGTTCCTTCCCTATTTTCTGATTATCCTAGGGCTGCATCCTTCATCCCCTCCTCTGTCTTCACACTGTCCTTGGTGACCTTACCCAGTGCCATAGCTTTAAATACTGTCACGTGCTGGTGACTCTGAAACTGCCCTCTCCAGCTCCTCTGTCCCAGAGATGTTGAACATTTAAGAACGCACATACACTCTCTCTCCAAGTAAAATATATATGGATGTTTGTTTATTCATAAACAATATACTTACACTATTGACTAGTATACTATGTTCATTGCAAAAGACAGAACGAGATAAAGATTAAATAAACTAATTTAAAATAACTGGCTAGCATCTTAAGTAGAGCCTTTATAGTTGGGCAGGGTTCATTATTAATAGTAGTGGTTGCAAAGCTATTTGCCATATAGTCTTTTTGAGCATTGCTGGTGCTTTAGGTGAACTCTTGACAGATCGGAATAAATTGTAGCTGTTTCTGTCTTATGACGTAGTTTGACAAAGAGCTAATACAGCAGTGGCCCCTTATAGGCAGTTTTGCTTTCTGTGGTTTCAGTTACCTGGGTCAACCATGGTCCAAGAATATCAAATGGAAAATTCCAGAAATAATTTGTAAGTTTTAAATTGTCTGCTGTTCAGAGTGGCATGATGAAATCTCATGCTGTCCTGCTCCATCCTGCCTGGGACATGAGCCCCCTCTCCATCCCGCGTACGCACGCTGTATACCCTCACCATCCTGCCTGGGACATGAGCCCTCTCTTCATCCCACGTACCCACGCTGTATACCCTCACCATCCTGCCTGGTACATGAGCCCTCTCTTCATCCCGCGTACCCACGCTGTGTACCCTCACCATCCTGCCTGGGACATGAGCCCTCTCTTCATCCCGTGTACCCACGCTGTATACCCTCACCATCCTGCCTGGGATATGAATCATTCCCTTTATCCCAGGTCCCCACGCTGTGTGCCCTGCCCCGTGTTAGTCACATAGTAGTCATCTCAGTTATCAGATTGACAGATCACAAGAAGGATGAGTATGGTACTATAAGATACTTTGAGAGAGAGACCATATTCACATAACTTTTTATTACAGTGTGGTGTGATAATTGTTTTATTATTGTGGGTGCCTAATTTGTAAATGAAACTTTATCATGAATAAGCACTCATAGGAAAGCCCCTAGTGTATACAGGATGTGGTACTCTCCAAGGTTCCAGGCACCCACTGGGGGTCTTGGATGGGAATCCTCCACCCCGCCGTGGACACAGGTGGCTGCTGTGCTGGGAGCAGAAGACATGCCCACGGGCGCTCTCCTGTGGTGCACATGGGCTCATGTCATGGTTACACCCCTCAGTCGGGTGTTCTTCCCAGGAATCCATCAAAACTGCTCTCTATTTTGTGAAGGTTTAGTTAAAACTTGATAATACAGGTCAGGACATCTCATTACCCAGGCATAGCTAAGCTGTAACTGTTCTCTATGTATTGAGAGGTGAGAGTCAGTCAGTGCCTTGCGCTCGAGTTGTGGGTGCCAGTGATTCTCTTTTCTTGGTGACCCTGGGTCCTCACACGTGTCTTGTGCCTCACAGAGATGGAGACTGGCTGGGAGGCTGCTTTTATACCATCTTCTAAACCAGGGGAGTTTTGTTTGTCTTATTTTAGGTGAAAATTCATAGGCATAGGTGTAGAAATGTGCTCCCACCCGGTGGATCAGCTTGTCAACCGCTGAGGTATAGAATTCCGCCTCAGAGCCTACCAGTAGAACCCGTGCCTTCTTAGTATGTGTACTTGGAAGGCCAACTGGCATCTCAAACTCAATGTTCCCAAACAAAACTTCTCCCAAGAGGAGCATCGAATCAAATCAAACCAGCATCCTCCCTCCCAAATCAAACCAGCATCTCCGGAAGGGGCACCTCTTCTTACCCAGTTGCTCAAGTTGAAAGTCTGAGTCATCCTGACCCCTCTCTTTCTGTCATGTTCCTCATCCAGTCCGTGTGTAAATCCTGTCAGCTCCGCCTTCAGGTGATTTCCTTTATCCAACCAGCTTTCTCCTCCTCCATTATTATGACGGCTCTGTTTCAAACCAGCATCATCTCTTGCTCAGTCTGTTGTACCAGGCTCTGAATTGTTCTCCTCAGCCAGCCCTCCAACTGTTCTCCACCTGCAGCCAAGACATCTCTTAAAAACATAAATCAGGCTGGGTGCAGTGGCTCACTTTAGGATGCTGAGATAGAGGATCACTTGAGCCCAAGAGACCCCATGACTACAAAAAGTTAAAAAACTGGCTGGACATGGTGGTGCCGGCCTGTAGTTCCAGCTACTCAGGAGACTGAGGTGGGAGGATCAGTTGAACCCAGGAGGTCAAGGCTGCAGTGAGCCATGATCACTCCACTGCACTCCAGCCTGGGTGACAGAGTGCAACCCCATCTCCAAAAAAAAAAAAAAAAGAAAAGAAAAATCAGATTATGTCATTCCCCTATTTCAAACCTCCAACACACTTTAAGTAAGGTCTAATTTCCTTACCTTTGCCTTCAAGCACCCACATGATCTGGCCCTTGCTTGCTTTTTAAAGTTCATCTCTTACTGTACTATCCCTTATGCTGTGTTCCTACCACACTGCCCTTCTTGCTATTAGGCAATCTCATTGCAGGGCTGTTTCCTACATTTTTTTTTTTTTTTTTTTGAGACAGGGTCTTGCTCTGTCACCCAGGCTGGAGTGCAGTGGTGTGATTTCGGCTCACTGCAGCCTCTACCTTGTGGGCTCAAGCTATCCTCCCATTATGATACTCTGCTAATTTTTTAAGGTCTCACTGTATTACCCAGGCTGGTCTTGAACTCTGGGATCAAGCAGTCTTCCTCCCTCAGCCTCCCAATGTGTTGGGATTACGGGTGTGAGCCACAGCGCCTGGCCTATTTCCCACATTTTATTCTGGTCTCTGCTCAGAAAGGCCTTTCGTGGCCACACTTCTAAAATAGCATGCATACAGACTCCATCCCTACCCCGTCTTTATCTTCTTACCTTGTTTTCCTTTTCTTCATCATACCACTACTTGCATCCTATTATATGTTTATTTGTTTGCTCACTAATTGAGATTAATTGCTCATTTATTTACTGCCCTGAGAACCCCATTAGAGGAGATCATGTCCATCTTCTCTGCTGTGTCTCCAGCTCCTAGAATGGTACTCAGCACATAATCAGTGCTCAGTAAGTATGTATTGAATGAATGAATGAGTGAATCTTCACAAGGACAACAGATGAAATCCCAAGGACAGTAGAAAACGTTAAAAGAGGCTGAAGGGTGAATCTTTGGAGAAATATTTAAATCGAGGGCAAAAGAGGCACTCTAAAGGAAGTGAAATCTCAGCTCCAGTTAACTAGGCATGAAAAGAACTTAGTGTGCATTTGGGAACCCAGTGAGGAAGAAGGCGTCAAGCTGGGCTCATTTCTCTGTCCTAGCTATAGGAATGTTTTTAAATAGCAAACCTGAGCACAGGTCAAAAACCTGGACAATTAAAAATCAATCTCTCAGCCCAAGAAGGCACTGTCTCCTGTTATCCTGGGGACAGTCATTTAAAGAGGGCTCAAACCAGGCTCCTGAGGCCAGTGCTGCCTGGGGCACCAGGGCCTCTGAACTGGGACAAAGCAACAGCCCTGTGATACCCTGGGAATCCAAGTGGGCTGCTTGTGGCTCTTCTTCAGAAGTCAAGGCGTGATTCTTAAGAAAGCAGTCAAATACTAGAGGGTGACCCCTTTTATTAGGTTCATCATCTTAGCCACAGAGAGACCATAGTGTTTGTCCATAGCCTGAAATACTCAAAGGCCTCGGTGCTGAAAAGAGGCCGAGGCTTGAGGCCTCTTTGTCGCCATTAATCCTCATCCTGCTGGTCTGTCCCTTTTGCATCAGAAAAGCTTTCTTGTATCTTTTTTAAAGAGGGAGAGAAAACAGCTGTGTGGGATTTGAGAGTGGGATTTTAATGGTCACTGAAAGCACACAAAAGCTTTGCTGTGATAGTGAAGTGTTCTGGGGGCAATTGACTGCTTTGTCCTGGGCAGCAAAACAAGCTGGCTGCTGAAGGAGACGAGAGAAGCAACTCGAGCATGTGACTGAGGTCTCTGCAGGCCCGATTCTCAGCACATTTGCAAAGAGCTGTTTTCAGACATCCCTTCATGATATTTCAGAGTGGCCTATTAGTGTTTAGCTCATTTTTACCTTGTGAAAGAGTCATATCTATTTGGAAGGTGCTTGGCATGAATTATTTCCACAGGTCTTTCTCTCTGGATGGAAAATGGAAATTGTGACTGACAATATGAGTTTGTTTATGTGAAGCAGGCCTTTCACTGTGAGGAAAAGGAATCGGTGCCCTCTTTTCCACGGGGCAGCCTGAGGGGTTTCTCAGCCCTTTGAGCAGTCAAGAAATGGCACAAATATGGGATATTGTGAGGCCTCTCTAAAGGTCACCTTGCAAAGGCTGCGGCAGTGGAAAGAGTTCTCAGAAGCAGGGGACAGCAGAGCAGTAGGAGCCCATCCCAGCCCCCGGCTCAGTGGGAAACTGGTGTTGTCTACCTGCTGAGGGCATCTGTTTTCTGCCAGAGGATCCATGATGGAACAGATCATGGTGTGTGACTCTAAGCTGTGATTAATGGGGCTGTTGGAATTTTGTCACCATATGGGCACTTTCCCTTTCATGGATAACTATTATAAGAACAGCTCTTCTTCAGATAGAAATGACTGGGCAGAGGCGCTCTGGACAGCCGTGGTTTTACCTACTTTCTGCCAGTCTTCATGACAGGTGGGCTCCTTAGGGTTGTGAAGGAATTATTCTCTGATTTACTGGCTTGCTACAGTTACTGGAAGAATCAAATGGGACACAGGGTAAAACATGAATTCCTAGTACAGAATTCAGCCCAGCTTTGTATGAAAGATGGGCTGGAACCAGAGTGATATGAAAACCATTATTCAGTAGGGCTGCATTTAAAGAAGTCTGGAATTATACTCTGTTTGCCACAGATTTGTGCATCAATCACAAAATATTGTTTGCCAATAAAACAAGAGTTTGGTTCACTTTTAATTTTTTTAAAATATAAAACTGTGGCCGGGCATGATGGCTCACACCTGTAATCCCAGCTCTTTGGGAGGCCAAGGTGGGTGGATCACCCGAGGTCAGGAGTTCGAGACCAGCCTGGCTGGCAAGGTGAAACCCCATTTCTACTAAAATACAAAAATTAGCCGGGTATGGTGGCGCGTGCTTGTAATATCAGCTACTTGGGAGGCTGAGGCAGGAAAATCACTTGAACCTGGGAGGCAGAGGTTGCAGTGAGCTGAGATTGCATCATTGCACCCTAGCTTGGGCAACAAGAGCAAAACTCCATCTCAAAAAAAAAAAAAAAAAAATATATATATATATATATATATATATATATATAATTGTATTTAAATCATATATGAATATTGTAAAAGAAAATCTAAGAAATATAAGAGTATTAGATTTAGATATTAGGATAGACTTTATTGATTGGTTACATTGAATTGTAGAAATAATATTTAAAATGTGGCATATTTTAGCTTACTGTGATCCAAAAGTTTGATTTTTTTAAGATTATGGAATGAATAATTAAAAGACATTTTTATTACTGATAACAGAGAGCTTTGCCATGTTTAATGCTAAGAGTATATATGCAAATTGCATTTGTAGAATAGGATGAAAACCCATTTCCCTCATTACAGACACTGGAGTGATATAATAGCTAACTTTATTATGTGATTTTTTTTTTCTATTTATTGGCAGCTTACATATAGAGAAAGTTTGTTCCAGTCAAATTCTCCTAGCCCCAGAGAATCCTTGATAAAGTCTTCAACTGCACTTAAATCTGATCTTTTGTTAAATAACCTTTTTCCTTTTTAAACTCAAAACTCTTGTTCTTACCGTACTGTAAGTGTATTTCACAAATTAGCTGTGGGATTTTGGCCAAATTATTAACCTCCCTAAGTCTCTGTTTCTGTAAAATGGTGCTAACAATGGCACGAAGATCCTTAGGGCTGTATTAAGGAATAAATGAGATGCTATATGTAGAGCTTTTGGTATGGTGTCTAGTATAAGCACTCAACAAATGTTAGTCATTAGAAATGCTGCTTTGATGACTCTGATGATGCTGTTTGAGTATTATACTAGGGAGCCAAATTTGGTACATTTGCTTCATATTCATACCCTAAAATAAGGTACAAATCTACATTTAACAGTACTAAAAATAGAATCAGAAGCAAAGTTTATGAATTTCCTTATTTACCAGCATTTACACTTTGTTGTATTGATTTTTTGTTTTCTTTGAGAGAGTTTTGCTCTGTTGCCCAGGCTGGAGTGCAGTGGCACCATCTCAGCCCATTGCAACCTCCTTGACTGCAGAGTTCAAGTGATTCTCCTGCCTCAGCCTCCCTAGTAGCTTGGATTACAGTTGTGCACCAGCACACCCAACCAGTTTTTCTGTTTTTTTAGTAGAGATGGGGTTTCTCCATGTTGGCCAGGCTGCTCTCAAACTCCTGATCTCAGGTGATCCACTCACTTTGGTCTCATAAAGTGCTGGGATTACAGGCATGAGCCACTGCACCCAGCCGGTTGTATTGGTTTATTATGAATCTGAAGTGTGCTATTTTGTAAGAGTCATGAGATCACGACCGACCCCAGCCAGCCACCAGAGAAGGAGCTTTTCAAAACACAGCTTCTGGTCATCTTCCTCTCCTTTGTTTTCTGTTTTTTCTTTTTAAGAGAAAGGGTCTCATTCTCACTGTGTTGCCAAGGCTGGACTCAAATTCCTAGGCTCGGGTGATTCCATCTCAGCTTCCCCAATAGCTGGGACTACAGGCATACACCACCATGCCTGGCTCCTGTCCTTTCAGTGATTCCTTTACCTGCAGAATAAAATCCAAATGCCTGGTACTCAAGAACTTCTGCAGTCTATTCTCAACCTTTTCTCTCCTCTCCTCCTGATTTAATGAATGAACCTTTAGAACCTGCCCCCTTTTCCCGCCTGGGAAGATCTTATTCATCCTTCAAGGCCTGACACAAATGTGACCACCTCTAGGACAACTTTCAGGATACCACCAGACAGGATTAATAACACTCTGTTCTTCTAGCATTAGACCTATGTTCAATGAATGATTTTCACCTCTATAATGGTTCCAACAGCCCTATGAAGTAGGGAGATCCAGGATTTTTAAAATCTCTCTTCAACCATAAAGTGCTTGTGCTACAAAAATAATTAGAACCCCTGTGATCCCTGTCCTCAAGGAGCTCATGGTCTGGGGAGAGACAGACCTGTAAACATCTCTGACAGGGGTGACAGGGATCATGCTGTGCAGAGGTGTGCAGAGAGAACTGAGGCAGGGCACGTTGTGTATCCAGGGAGTTTGCATGGGAGGTGGTGTGGTCAGGGTCATCTATTTGCCTTCATCTCTAGAACTCACATCATCCTTGCTTGGCCTTTGTGTCACACTGACCAGATTGTTTCCCTTTTGGCTAGTCAGTTGCAGGGCTGGGACCTATTATGATGGCGCACAAGAACGCTGCATTTTATGTCCAAACGGAAACTTCCAAAATGAGGAAGGACAAATTATTTGTGAACCATGCCCAAGACCAGGAAGTTCTGGGGCCATGAAGACCCCAGAAGCTTGGAATGTGTCTGAATGTGGAGGTAAGGATGCTGTCTGTTCCTTCCTACTCCTCTCATCTCTGATGTCATTGTTTAGACAGAGGCATCTCAAGGACTCCAGACCATGCACACTCACCTGGGGCTTCCTACAAGCAGGGACCATGTTGGTTCGATTCATCTTTGGCCTACCAGTGCCTGGGTCAGTGCCTGACACATGCTGGGCAGATACTCATTTGAGCAAATAGATGAAGACGGGGCAGAATACACTAGCAGAAGAGTGTAAGTGTTGCAACTGGGTGCTTTATTCACTGGAAATAAGTACACCTGCAACCTGAGTGAGTTCTGTGTCTATAGGCACTGTTTGAAAGTATTAAAATGAGAGGAGGTCTGGGTTTTTTTCCATCTTTAGTCTCAAATTCGTAGCTTTTTTATTTAAAACAAATAATCTGTTTATTTTGTTAAAACTGGGACCTCCTCTGTGAAGAGCTTTTAATCATCTCTTACAAAATGTTAACTTTGAAGTCAATCTCAAGCTCTGTGGGCTTTCCTACTTATTTTATTGTTAAATGTCTGCCTTTTATTAAATGGGAGAAGGGCTGGCTGTATTGACACTCTGTGGGTTCCAATGGCAGGTGTGATCTGAATGGTGATTTGTATCTGATGGCCATGGCGGAGTACACAAGGCCCCCTGTGCTGCTCCTGCAGCTGTCCTTAGAGAGACTCCCGCCTAAATGACTCCAAACTCAGCTGCAAGGCTGTTTCTGGCTTAAAAATCAAATCCTCATATTGATGTGTGACTCCTGTCATATCTTTGGCCTGTTATAAAACTCCAAAACTAACTGCAATGTTGATAAGGAGGGACATTTTGGAATCTGCTCACCCTTGTATGTGACCTTATTATTTTTATTTTTTTCTTGAGACAGAGTCTCATGCTGTCACCCAGGATGGAGTGCAGTGGCGCAATTTTGGCTCACTGCAACCTCCACCTCCTGGGTTCAAGTGATTGTCATGCCTCAGCCTCCTGAGAAACTGGGATTACAAGTGCATGCCATCACGCCCCACTAATTTTTGTATTTTTAGTAGAGATGGTGTTTTGCTCTGTTGGCCAGGCTGGTCTCAAACTCCTAACCTCAGGTAATCCACCCACCTCGGCCTCCCAAAGTGCTGGGATTACAGGTGTGAACTGCCACCCTCAGCCTATGTGACCTTATTAAGAAAAATTTAGGCCAGGCATGGTGGCTCATACCTGTGACCCTAGCACTTTGGGTTCAGGATCACTTGAGCTCAGGTGGCTAACCCTAACCCTAAGACCAGTCTGGGCAACATAGTGAGACCTTGTTTGTAGAAAAAAATGTTTTTAAAAAATTTGCTGGGCATGGTGGCACATGGTAATCCCAGCTACTTAGGTGGCTGAGGTGCAAGGATTGCTTAAGCCCAGTAAGTCAAGCTGCACTAAGCTGTGATTGTGCCACTGCACTCTGGCCTAGGCAACAGAGTGAGACCCTATCTCAAAAAAAAAATGATAGCAATAAGAATATTGGTAATAATGCTTATTATAGCTAACATGTGTTGAATATTTACCTATGCCAGGCATTATGCTAAGTATATGAATTATGAACTATGAATAATTCATAGAATCATTACAACTCTGTGAGGCTAAAGCGACCCTTTCAAGGTCACACAGCCAACGGCAGGATGTGGAATCAGAACCCAGGCCTGTTAGGCTTCAGGCTCCTCCCAAGGGTGTGTATTCTTGAAATGCTATCATACCTATAACTTACGGGGGAAAATAAGACCACTACGATTAATGGAGGAGAGATGATTAAGAATATAAGAGACAGCAGATTTTGATAGTATCTTGCCAATGACTAATTCCTGGGGAACATGTGCTTTGAGAAATCCTTTTGTTTTTGGCTGTGTTTCTTGTCCCAGGTGTAATGTGTATAAGATCTAACTTAGTAAATAGTATTGTTAAAACAGGGGAGACTCTGAGTTACTCTATTCCTTTTTTCTGTTGTTTTTTTTTTTTTTTTTGAGATGGAGTTTTGCACTGTCCCCAGGCTGTAGTGCAGTGGCGCAATCTCCGCTTCCTGGGTTCAAGCAATTCTCCTGCCTCAGCCTCCCGAGTAGCTGGGACTACAGGCATGCACCACCCAGCTATTTTATTTGTGTGTGTGTGTGTATATGTGTTTTTAGTAGAGACAGGGTTTCATCATGTTGGCCAGTATGGTCTCCAGCTCCTGACCCCATGATCCACCCGCCTCAGCCGCATGAGCCACCGCGCCCGGCCTACTATTTTTTCTTGTTTTTGATAGAGACAAAGTCTTGCTGGATCACCCAGGCTGGAGTGCAGTGGCGCAATTATGGCTCACTGCAGCCTGGAACTCCTGGGCTCAAGTGATCCTCCTGCCTCAGTCCCAGAGTAGCTGGGACTACAGACATGTGCCGCTATGTCTGGCTAATTGTAAAATTTTTTGCAGAGACTGGGTTTTGCCATGTTGCCTAGGCTGGTCTTGAGCTGCTAGGCTCAAGTGATTTTCCTGCCTCAGCTTCCCAAAGTGCTGGGATTACAGGGATGAGCCATTAAACCCAGGCCGGGTCACTCTTTATATCACTAGGATGTAATCAGCTAGGTAAGGGGGTACTTCTGGGTCTAATTACTAAGTTGATTCCAGAGCAGAGAACTCTCTCTCCTGCATTGCAGGGGATGCTTGGGCAGTGTGTAAGCCTAAGCCTGAGAACTACCAGGCCTTCCCATACTTTGGAAGCAGTTGACACTTGACTCCTGGTTTCCAGCTTTCACAGCTGTGCTGTGCAGCTCTGTGTGTAAACATCAGGCACTCATATGCCATTGCCTCAGGGTCAGCAGCAGGGCAGCATTGACTATATGCTCTCTGACTGAGGTGGGAACTGAGGTCAGCATGGGGCAACAGGACTGAAGTTGATCTCATCTGGAGAGTCGGGGGCAAGGGTCTGCCTGGGGGCCTTGCTCACCTAAAGCTATTGGTCCTTCCAGGTCTGTGTCAACCTGGTGAATATTCTGCAGATGGCTTTGCACCTTGCCAGCTCTGTGCCCTGGGCACGTTCCAGCCTGAAGCTGGCCGAACTTCCTGCTTCCCCTGTGGAGGAGGCCTTGCCACCAAACATCAGGGAGCTACTTCCTTTCAGGACTGTGAAACCAGAGGTGAGCACCGGCAGCTTGCCTTTGTCTAGGGCTGGATTTCCCTTCTGAGTATCATGGGAGTCTGGTGAGGCTCCAATCAAGCCCAGCCTGACACAGTGCCTCAGTGGCCGGGGGGTTCAGATCCCAGCTCCACTCACCCCTGGCAGGATGTGCAGGGGGCACTGGAACTCACTGGACAAGGCGTCCTCAGCCACCTTACCCACTTTGGACAGGCTGACAAGGGACAGTCAGGCACTGATGAGCCAGTTTGGTATACAGGTTCCCCTGGTTCCTTCCTCCAGCCCTCCTCCATCTCTGTGCCCTGACCTAGAGCTTCCCCCCAGTACTCCTTCTCTAGAAGCCCACTCCAGCTGCCTTCTCCCAGGGAGCCCAACTCTAAACCCAACCTCAGTTCTGCAACTGCCTGCCTCTCATACTCACAGATGTGCTCTGTATGAAGACTTGAGTTGTGATAATTGATGCCTGAAAATCTGCATGAACCATAAACTCATTGGAGATACACACATATCTTGTTCTTCTGTATTTCTCTGTTTCATGAGCCCCATCCAAACTGCCTGTTTAGGGAGTTAAGTGTTGATTAGCTCCAGATTGGTAGGAAAGTCTTACTTCATTTGCACATAAAAATTTATTTCACAGACTTTAAAATCTTTTGTGCCGCATTTGATTAAAAATAGTCTTTTTTTCCTGTTCTTTTCACCCTCCCTCGCCCACAGTTCAGTGTTCACCTGGACATTTCTACAACACCACCACTCACCGATGTATTCGTTGCCCAGCGGGAACATACCAGCCTGAATTTGGGAAAAATAGTTGTGTTTCTTGCCCAGGAAATACTATGACTGACTTTGATGGCTCCACAAACATAACCCACTGTAAAAGTAGGTCTCTCTCTAAGGTTTTTCACAGTCCTGGCTAAGAAGATATGTGTCTGGGTCCAACTCAGAGCATGGGGCATGGGGCAGAGGTCCCAGTTCATTCGGAACCACATAGATGTTATGAGCCTAGCTCACAGCCGTGCAGACCAATGTGGAGAGAGAGCAGGGCCTGACTGTGCAGAGTGACTCATCTTTATTGGTCCTGGCTGCTTCCTCGGGCATACTTACCAGCTGTACTCAGCTTAATTTCCTCCCTGGGGCATAATTTTAGTCCAGCCTTACTCAGCATACATTGTTTGAGGACCTGTTACATGCCCGGCATTCTGCTGGGAACTTGGTTGATACCAAGCAGAATAAGTCAGCATTGCTGACCCTGCAAGGAGCTCAGGCAGTGAGACTGTAGGGGAAGGAGCGATTGACTGTCTTGAGAGATGAGGAAAGGCTTCTGGAGGGTGTGAGAACGTTTTCATGGAGAGGATGGGGAAAGAGCAGGAGAAAGAGCCTTATGTTTGAGCGAGGAGCTGAGGGAGGCACAGACGGAGGAGACCCCTGGACCTCAGGCTAGAATGTGCTGAAGGGAGTCTCAGGCATATCAGGAGGTGGAGCCTTGGATGGACATTGAGGAGACTGATTTGTGTTTTATAGGAAGGGGGAAGCAAATCATTTAAGGACTTGCTGTCTGGGGTTTTTTTTAAAGCCATTATTTATAACCAAAATTACAACAAAACTCTGTAGTAAAGGCCAAAAGTAAATCCCAGCTAATCTTTAAGACAGCAATCAGAAGAGCAAAGAGGCCCCCCTAAACTGGAGGAGCTTGGGACTGAGGGAGGCAGTGAATCATTCGAACTTTATGATTGAAAGGTCATCTGGTTTTCTTTCTATGCCGAGGAAGTCCTTTTAACAGCATCTTTATAAGTAGCCTTCCATCAAGTCTCTTCTTGAATACCAGCTATGACAGGAGGAGTGCTACCTCATATCTTAGCTTGTTGGTAAATTAGACTTTGGAAAGTTCACAGTGTTAGAAAATTCTTCCTCATACCAAGATGAATGTTCCCTTGTCTTCTACTACCTGGCCCTTGGTTGACCCCATGGGGGCCCGTGAGAGCCTTATGGCACAGTTCCTAGGGCAGCCCTTCAGGACTGAAGGCAGTTCTCGGCTCCATGGCTCCCCCTTCCTTCTCTTTTCTACCAAGAAGAAAAGCCTATAGATTTTTTTTCTACTAGTAGCAATAAATCCCAGTTGTAACAAGAGAGGGAAAAAGTAATCCCTTCAACATCTTCTCTTGCATAGATTTACCTGACAGTATTAAGTAATGAGCTCCTTGAGAGCAAAGACTGTCTTTCTCGTTTCTGAGCTCTCAGAGCTTTGGGTGACATTTCTGTGATGAGCGGGATTGGATGAATGAAGATGCAGCTGGGTACTGTGGGTAAGGGAGGGGTCTGTCCATGCCTGCATGTGTGTGTGCAGCCTCTGCCTTTGGTGCCATATATAAGTATCCAGCATGCCTTGTATCTACTGATAACTCATTTGAGTTTTCTTCCTTCTTTAAAAATAAAATATGGGTTGGGCACAGTGGCTCATGCCTATAGTCCCACAGTTTTGGGAGGACAAGGCCTGGATAGCTTGAGCCTATGAGTTCAAGACTAGCCTGGGCAACATAGACCTTGTCTCTACAAAAAAACCAAACCAAACCAAACCAAACAAAACAAAACTGTCCAGGCATGGTGGCACTTGCATATGGTCCCAGCTTCTTGGGAGGTTTGAGCCCAGGAGGTCAAGGCTGCAGTGAGCCATGATCGTACCACTACACTCCAGCCCTGGCAACAGAGAGACTTCATCTCAAAAAAAATTAAAAAATATTTAAAATTCTAAATGAATAAAAAATAAAATGTGGTCTTGACCAGAGAGAAAAGTGAAAAATATGTCTGACTTATCTTCACAAAGGTCTAGAAAAGGGTCAGACAGTCTCTACAGAGCAATCAGCTCTGTTCCCCCTATTTTGAGAGAGCTAGAAGTTCTGTCTCATGGGTTCCTCTGACACTTGGACTTGGTAAACAAAATATTGAAAGCTATATTTATCCTTCTGTTCACAAATACGTGCCCTGACCTTGAACACTTTCAGGCTAATGAGAAAATAGTGCCTCAAGAACTCAGACGGGTAGACTCCTTGTGGGGAGGTAATGGTTTGGCTTCCACAGGGGAACCTGGGTGTTATAGGACAGACTCATTCCCAGATGGTATCATTTTCATGCCCCATTCCTGGGAGGTGACAAGGATGCTGCAGGGCTCAGCATACTAGTGGTGGTCAGGACGTGGATGACAGTGTCATGCCATAACTCAGGGCGTTTTCTTTTCCAGACAGAAGATGTGGAGGGGAGCTGGGAGATTTCACTGGATACATCGAATCCCCAAACTACCCAGGCAATTACCCAGCCAACACCGAGTGTACGTGGACCATCAACCCACCCCCCAAGCGCCGCATCCTGATCGTGGTCCCTGAGATCTTCCTGCCCATAGAGGACGACTGTGGAGACTATCTGGTGATGAGGAAAACCTGTGCGTCTCACTCCCTGCTTCCCTCCCTCTCTCCCTCAGGCCTGCTGGGAAGCCTGATGACCTGCTCCCCAGGCTTTCCATGTGAGGAGCAGGCCTAGAATGTCACCTCCATATTAGAACAGAGGTGGAACATGATATAGGGTTGGTGAGAGACAAAATGTAAATAAAAGCCACACACTGAAACGTCTTGCTGGAACCCAGAGGTAGTGATCCTGCAGTTCAGTCTTCCCCGCTGTGCTCACTGGGGTGTGTTGAACCTTTTTCCACAAGGACACAGAGAGCCAGTGAGAATCATGCAGTGCTGGCCACAGACATTCCCTCATGCTGAGTAGCAACTGATGACTTGGGGACTGATGGAGCCTGGCCAGGTGGGGACCTGTCCTCCTATTCTGATTCAGGGCCCAGTGTCCATAAAGGAAGACTGCTGTCAACACAGCTTAGAGGGAGTGTAATGAGGGGCCCTGCAGCCAGGCTGCCTGGATCTCTGTCCCAGTTCCACCTTTTAGTTGTTCTATGATCTCGGGCACACATTCTGAATCTTTCTGTACTTCAGTCCTCTTATCTGTTAAAATGGGGCTAATAACAGTTGCTAGCTTATAGGGTTATTATAAGGAGTTCACAGTTGTGAAACACTTAGAATAATAGGCCAGGCACTGGCTCACGCCTATAATCCCAGGCTGAGGGAGGAGGCTGAGGCAGGAGAATCACTTGACCCCAGGAGTTTGTGACCAGCCTGGGTGAGGCCCTGTCTCTACAAAAAATTTTTTTAAATTAGCTGGGCCTGGTGGTGCACACCTGTGGTCCCAGCTACTTGGGAGACTGAGGTGGGTGAATTGCTTAAGCCCAGGAGGTAGAGGATGCAGTGAGCCATGATCATGCCACTGCACTCTAGACTAGGTAACAGAGCCAGACCTTGTCTCAAGAAAAAAAAGAAAAGAAAAAAAGAATGATGATGACACAGGAGCCACTATATAAATGTTTGCTCTTTTTATTAGTGGTTACAATGTCTGAAGTAAAGTATAGGTTTAAATCCTTGCTTTACCACATACTGGCTATATGACCCTGGGCAAGTATTTAATCTCTCTGTCAAAAAGATAACAGTTGCACCAACTTTCTGTGGTTTTCAGAAGATTAAATGAGACAAAGCCCATAAATGGCCTAGCATACTGCCTGGTCTTAGGCAGCAAATGGTGGTGATGATGATTAGATGACAGCAGGTCAGTTCTGAACAGGAGGCCCTCACCCAGCTCTTACAGTGGGTGGCACAGCCTGGTCTGCTGCTGCTTGCCAAGCCCCAGGCCTTTCAGGCACAGCCTCCCCGGGGGCCCACAATCACCAGCTGAATCTACTCTGTTTCCAGGACTTTTGACTTAGGATGGCTCAGCTGGGCCTGAAGAGCTCTTTAGCATAGCTTGTACAGTTTGAGTGTTTAGAAAGATGAGCGTATATTGTATGCCTGGTCAGTGCTATGAGTCTTGAAGCCCACCCCTCTCCAACTTCCCTTGGCAGCTTCATCCAATTCCGTGACAACATATGAAACCTGCCAGACCTATGAACGCCCCATCGCCTTCACCTCCAGGTCAAAGAAGTTGTGGATTCAGTTTAAGTCCAATGAAGGGAACAGTGCCAGAGGGTTCCAGGTCCCATATGTGACGTATGATGGTAAGCACAGCCTGCAGCACATGGAAAGAGCCTCTCTGCTTTGAACAGAGCCAACTTTGGAGCTAGCTGGCAGACTGCTGACAAGCACACATGCTTAGAAAGGCAGGCAGGATGAGGGGAAAAGACGATGCTGACTCACAGGTGCCAAATTTTAACAGGCATTTGGGGACACTGACAACAGGAGGAAAAGATGTTTTAGAAAATATATTAAAAGTGAGCATAGCTTGGTGAGTAAGAACATGGGCACTGGAGTCAGACTGTGATCAGCCTGGCTATGATCTTTTCTGTGACTTTGTGTATGCTACCATCTCTAAGCCTCTTGTTCTTAATGTGTGAATGAGGATAATCATTAGACTTATTCGAGAGTTCAATGAGCATTCCTAAAGGGCTTGAGGCAGTGCCTGGCATATAGTAATTGTTCAGTAAATATTAACTTCTTATGATTGTGGCTTTTATTAGGTAGAATCCTGAGGCGGGAAGGACCTGAGTTCTGGTCCTGGCTTTGCCACTGTCTCGCTTTGTGATCCTGGCAAATCAGATGACTTCTGGTTTCATTTTCTTCATGTTAGATGAAGGGGTGGCCCATCTGAGCCCTAGGGCCCTACCTAGCTCTGAGACTTGGTTGGCAAACATTTACTAGGAGCAGAAAATGAACTGGACCTTTGTCCTGAAGGACCACACAGTCCTGTGGGAGAGGAGTCATCTGTTCCTTCATGAACTTTTTTGTTCACCTATCCAATAAATATTTAATGAGCATCTACTATGTCAGGCATTGGGCTAAGTGCTGGAGTTAACATGGTTAGTGAGAGAAACACAAAATATATGTATTGTCATAGATGCTATAACAGCACTAAACCCTATGTGAGCCCAGAAGCAGCAGCAGCAGCAGTTAATTTGACATGAGCTTTTAGAAGGAATAGGGCAAAGTCTTGAGAGATGTGGGTCTTGAAAGAACATACACATTTTGAGCATAAATGGGGAATAAGAACATTCAGAAAGAGGGAAGGACATAAGTCAAAGGATGAAGTATCTGGTGTATTGTGGACACGAATGGTCTTATTTGGCCAGTGGGTACGGTGTGTGTGGCTTGGTGTTGAGACAGGAGACTAGAAGGGAATGGGGTTAGGCTGTGAAGAGTTTTCAGGGCCAAGCTCTGGAGGACAGACTTAATCTTAGAGGAAGCCACCAAAGATTTTTAGGCAGACAAGTGCCAAAAGTGTTTGGGAAGACAATATTCTATGGCTTTCCCAAAAAGTAACGAAAGCAAGGATCATGATCTTTGTCCTACAGTTGCCCGAAATAATGGCAAACACCCAAGACAAGGAGTTTTAGTATCTGACTTCTGGGGTTGATGCAAATGCCTCCCACGTGGCTCTCCTGAGAGACAGAGAACCTCACCTACCCGAAACAAACCAACTGGCAACCTCTCCTATCTGGAATCAGAAAGAAGGCAAAAAGACACTGAGATTCCAAAATAAATATGGCTGTTCTCAACGCTGCCTTTGTGACACATGAAAACATCTTGTTTTTTTTTGTTTTGTTTTGTTTTTTTAATTAAAAAAGAGTTATAGCTCCAACTGGGGAAATTTACGCATAATGCAGGGTAGGCCAACAAGAGTGTGTCTCACATGTGTCACAGTAGAGAATAGTCGGAAACCACTGTTTTCCCCACAGAGAAGCTCCCGAGGCCTTCACTCAGAGTCCATTTTTTTTTTTAAACATTTATTTCCAAAAAGTTTGATATCTGTTTTTCAAACCCAGAAGCATAGAAATCACATTTAGAAGGTGCACTTGAGGCTGCTACAGACTGGCTCTCTGAGTGCTAGAGAATGGTGAGAACCGTAGTTAGGGCTGACAACTGACTGCCAGGTACATGCTGAAGTACCTTTTACATGCTGCTTTCCTCACAATCGTACCATAAAGTAGACATGATTATTTCCTGATTTTATAGATGAGGCCACTCAGGCTTGGAGATTTAAGGAACTGGCTGAGGTCCCAGCATGGCAAGCTTGCAAGGGAGGGTTTAAACCAGGTCTTTGGGACTCCAGAGCCTGGATTCTTACCTGTAATTTGCTGCATTTCTAATGAGTTGGAGCAAGTAAGGAAACACAGTAGTTCTTAAAAGCAGAATAATTATTTTTTTTAAATGTTAGCAGTCTGGAAGCATTTGGTAGAGTGGCAAACAGCTGTCTAGTTTTCTAGTACAGCAGAATGCAGCACAGCAACTGACATTCTTAATGGTAAATCCCCATCATCAAAAAGAGGAGAGACACTGCCGCAGAGGAATTCAAGATTAAAAGAAAATGTATTCTCATATTTTATATTCGCTCAAATAAGACACCACACTAACTAACAGAGGAACAAAGCTATGGCAAACATATCAAATTAGTAATTGTGACTATTATACCATTACTTTCCATTTACCACCCCTTAACTGAGAGAAACTTTTCAAGAGCTCCTCTCACACAATTTCAATGATGTTCTTATAATGTGTTTGGCTTTGTCGAACACGATATGCATATAAAGAGGCATTTTTTCTGTGTCTGGAGTTTGGAAAAGATTGTGCTTTGCATATGCTTGATTTGAATGATGACTATAGGAAATAAGCTAGACTTCAAAGGGGGAGGATTCGAATTTGGAGAAGTACAGCATGCACTGCATTTAATGTGTACATCAGGACAAAAAATATTAATGAGAGAACACACACAGCCTTCTTCCTCCTCAACCAGCCAAATTCTCCACCCTCCAGCTCCATTCAAATAAAGGAGAGAATAGTCTTTCTCCATGGATAAGAAGATTGATTGTTTTATGTATTACGAGGACAGAGAAAAAAGGGGGAGGCGGGAGGTGGAGATGGAAAGGAAAGCCTGATGAGCTCACCAGGAAGTGAGTGTCCACAGAGAAGAGCAGAAGACCAAGGACTAAGCCCTGGGACACTCCTTCGGTAAAAGGTCAGAGAGAAGAAGAAAAAAACCCAAGAAGCCTCAGAGAAGTAACCGGTAATGTAGGAGGAAAACCAAAGAGCATGGTATCCTGGAAGCTCAGTGAAGCACTGGATCAAGGAGGAGGAGGAGCAACCAGCCGGGTCAAAAGCTACTGATGCATCAAGGAGGATGAAGACCAAGAACTGACCATTGGGATTTAGCAACAGGAAGGTCATGACTGGTCTCACCAAGCAGTTTTGGAGGAGTGACGGGGGCCAAAGCTGATTCAAAAGGGTTTAAGAGAGAAAGAAAGGAAAAGAATCAGAGATAGTGGGTGCCGACAATTTTTTTTAAAGGATTTTTGAGTGGATAAGTGAGATGGAAGCTAGAGGGAGAACTGAAGTCAAGGGAGGGATTTTTAAAGTCAGAGATATACAACATTTTTGCATGCTGGTGGGAGAGACCAATAGAGAGGAAAATGTATCATGAAGGAAAGAAACAGCAGAATTACTAGAACAATGCTGTTGATTTGGGGAGAGAAGATGGGCCTGGCATACTAAGTGGCGGGATGAGCCTTGACTGGATGCACAGTGGCTCATCTGAGGGAAGAGGGAACGGGGAATATGGGTGCAGATGCTGGTAGGTGAAGAGAGGTGGTGGTGGGAGTCTATGGAAATTCTCCTCTGACTGCCTTCTCAGTAGCAGAATGGTAAGTGACAGCAGCCACAGAAGGAACATTTCTCAGAGCCTTATTACAAAGTGAAAGAGCAAGTTTGGAAGTAGCTAAATCATAAGAATGCAAAACATGTTCTTTATTCCAACAGAGGACTACCAGGAACTCATTGAAGACATAGTTCGAGATGGCAGGCTCTATGCATCTGAGAACCATCAGGAAATACTTAAGGTGAGTGCATGACTCAGGTGGACATGGCAGTTATCCACAGAGCTTCCCAAGTACTATTGGAGAAGCTTCTCCTCCTGCTCTGTGTCACCACCTTTCAGACATGGAGCCTGTGCTGGCCCAAGGCCAGTTTTATACCTTCACCACACTTAATATTTTTTAAAAATCAGGTTGCTGTCTTTAGTATTGTCAAATGAAGTTGTATTTTTTAATTTGGAAATTTGTGGAGGAACAGGGAGAAATTTGCTTATAAATCCAAACCAGCAGCAAATAACGTTTTTATATTAATTCCAAATAGCTGAGGATCCTTGGCTCCTTATGTATACTTCGAGCCTAAAATTCACCAAAGTGTAAATACTTATAAGTAATTAGCAATAAATACTTGTGATATCACTAATCCTATAAATATTCCCAAATCCTGGTGTTGCACTCATCTGGCTGGGAAAAAGAAAACAGGTTTTTTACATATTAAATTTTTATTTATAAAAGTAATTCATACTTCTTGTAACTAATTAGAAAAAATAAAAACTGGAAAGAAGGTAAAAATCAGAGGAAACAATTTTTGCAAGTGTTTTTCAGCTAAGGAAGCTACTGCGTAATATTGGGTCATCACAGTTTCATGGGCAAAACATCAGCATATTTAAATATTTTGGCCCAGTAACAAAAATTCTGTTCTTTTTAGGATAAGAAACTTATCAAGGCTCTGTTTGATGTCCTGGCCCATCCCCAGAACTATTTCAAGTACACAGCCCAGGAGTCCCGAGAGATGTTTCCAAGATCTTTCATCCGATTGCTACGTTCCAAAGTGTCCAGGTTTTTGAGGCCTTACAAATGACTCTGCCCAGGTGCCACTCAGTACAAATGTTCTTCCTTAGGGTTGGTGGGACAGAGCTGTCTGCCTTCTGCATGTCAGCACAGTTGGATATTGCTGCCTCCAGTATCAGTGACTCATTAGAGTTCAATTTGTATAGATAATACAAATGTTTTGGTAAATTGAACTTGGTTTTTTTTCCCCAGCATCGTGGATGTAGACTGAGAATGGCTTTGAGTGGCATCAGCTTCTCACTGCTGTGGACGGATGTCTTGGATACATCAAGGGCTGACTGAGCTGGACTTTAGTCAGCCTAGGTGAGACTCACCTGTCCTTCTGGGGTCTCACTCCTCCGCAAGGAGTCTGTAGTGGAAAGGAAGCTGCAGAAGAGGAGGCTGCTTATTCTGAAACTTCAGCTTCCTCTAGCCCGGCCCTCTCTAAGAGAGCCCTCTGCACTCGTATGCAGGCTCTGACCAGGCAGAACAGGCAAGAGGGGAGGGAAGGAAACCCCTGCAGGTTCCCTCTACTTACCTTGAGACCTGGGAGGACTCAGTTTCTCCACAGCCTTCTCCAGCCTGTGTGATACAAGTTTGATTTCAGGAGCTTGAGTTCTAAGCAGTGATCATTAAAAAAAATACTTAAAGCAGAAAGAATTAGAAATAAAAAGATAAAAACTAAGCACTTCTGGAGACATAATAATGTACATTTATTGCCAGCTTCCACCCTGCAGCAAAAGCATAGCGCCAACATCCGCACCTTCAGCTGTGCCCTTGGACACTCTGCTGGCCACTGCCTGTGGGATTGGGGAGTTCAGGTGAAATGTGATTTCCTCAGCGGATGAGAATCATTGATTGTCATGAAAAGGAGATTTCACCAACCCCAAGTCAGTATTGCCAAGTGGGCTTCCCATCACAAGGGATCTGAGGTCCAGGTGGGTGTGGTGAGACCCAGCCTGTCACGTATGCCTTTATTCCTCACTCTCAAATGTGAGAGATGGACTCTGCTCCGTGGACCTGAGCAGCCCCTTGAAGGGTGGTCTCATTCTCTAACAGTAACAGCACTGCCGAAATACCCTCTAAATGCCACACCATCATCTCACTTTGGGTCAGCCCAGTCGGGCCTCATGATCATTTCTTGAACTTGAATTTTCAGTGTTACTGTATCTTTAAACATTTAAATCCCCAAGCAAAAATCTCATTACAGTGAATAAAAAAAGAATCCAATCAAACAAGCCACCATTTCCCTAATGGATGGACCACCTACAACTATAGTGTTTTATTATTTCAATAACAACTCTATGCAGTCAATTCTCTACACCAAAGTACTAAAAAATGTCTAACAAGCATTTTGGAAGAAAACAAAGATGACTTCATTATGGTTGAACTTGCTTTTCATCTCAGTGTTGCTTTTTTAACCTGTTAATAACATTGATTCTTAAAAAGCCCTGATCAAACTTTTTTTCTTTATTCAGATGGGCCCTAAATATTCATTTTCAGATTTCTCTTCAAAAGTTTGAATATCATCATTTAAAAAAAATAGCATTAAAACAAGCACTTGGACTTTGTTATACTGGAGCTTGGCCTATATTTCTGAGACTGACCATAAGATGAAAATTCGAATGTCATGTAACCCGAGTTAGTGACCGCACTGATGTGGAGGTGAGGTGAGCTGAGCTGCACCATTCTGTCCAAGCATGTTAGTAACTTTGTGCTCATGACTGTGTGATCCTGTCTTGATGATTTCACAAGAAGGCTAGGGATGGGAATACTCTGGGGGCTGAAGGAGGCTGCATAAACCCGGTCACAGTGGAGCATCCTCCATGGGGCAGCCCCATGCCCCAGAGCTGTGTTCCTAGTACATGCGCAAGCCACTGGAGCCCGGGAGTATAGAGAGGAGCTTCCTCTCTATACCATCAACTACCCTAAGACATGCTGTGATCCTGTGAGGGGGCTGGCTGTCTGGAGATACTATTTCTACCTGCTACATCAATATTTATCAAACTTCTGCCAGGCACTCTTCTAGGCCCTGGGGATGCACAGTGATAAGACAGACAAGGTCCCTTCCCTCATGGAGCTTACATGTTAGGGGGAAGAGACAGACAAAGAACAGATAAATCAACATGAAAAGTAGCCTCTAGTGGTGAGAGCTATGCTGAAGATTAAAATAGGTTACTGTAACAGATGACTGTGTGGCTACTTTAGGATTGGGGATTATAGATGGCCTCTATGTGGAAATTAGATTTCAACTGAAAATTAAATGGCAAGAAGAAAACAGCCTTGGGAAAATTAGGGGGAAGAGCTTTCCAGATAGAGGAAAACCAAGTGCAAAGACTATCAGGCAGCAGCAAGCATTTGTGTATATTGTAGTCTAGTGAGAAGGCAGGTTCTACCAGATGAGGCCAGAGAACCAGACACAGCAAGATCACATCAGGCTTTGGAATCTGGAATGAGGGGTTTGAGTTAGTTCTAAATATGTTGCAAAACTTCTGAATTGATTTAAGCAGAGGAGTGAGATAATCTGATTTATGTTTTAAAAGGGTAGCTCTGGCTGCTGTGTGAATAGGAAGCAAGCATGAAGGCAGAGAGAGTCATTCACAGGCTACTGCAACAGACCAAGCAGCCATCCAGGTGGCAGATGAAGGCATTGTCTGGATTAGGATGTAGTAGTGGAGATGAGAGAAGCAGAAGGATTCTGGACATGTTTTAGGGGAGAGTCAACAGAATTTGCTGATGGGGATTGTATGGAAGGGCTAAGGGAAAGAAGGTGGTCAAAGATGACTCCTAGTTGCCTGAGAAACTGGTAGATGGAGAAGACTAGAAGAGGAGGAACAGGTTTGGGATATGAGCAGTTTTAAAACATGTTTGCAAATTCTTTGAGGCTCCGTCCATGGACAGGTGGGGTCTATGTCCCCTCCCCTTGAATCTGGTCTTCGTGACTGCTTGACCAGTATCAGCATGGCAGAAGTAATGCTTTAAAAGTTTCCAGGCCCGGGGCTTAAGACACCAGCTGCTTCCACTTCCTCTCCTTAGGATACTCACACTTGGAACTCAGTCACCATGTCGTGAGGAAGCAAGCCATAGCAGCCTGTGGGAGGCCGTGTGGAGAGGAACCACAGTCCTTCCACCCCCCAGCCAGGCTGAGCTCACAGGTGATAGCCAGCAAAACTTGCCGGCTATGTGAGTAAGACATCTTGGATTCTCCAGCTGCCCCAGCTAATGCTTCATGGAGCAATCCTCATTGAACCATAGAAAAATTACAGATTTGTGAGCAAAATTAATGATTACTATTTTAAATGATAGGTTTTGAGGTGACTTCTTATGCAGTAATATAACAGTGAAAAGGGGAGATGGTTAAGAGTTCCATTTTGGCCATTCCAGGTTCTAGGTGTCTATGAGATGTCCTCCTAGAGGGTTCAAATAGGCAAGTGTTTATACGAAGCCTCCGGGGAGGTCAGGGCTGGAATCTAAGTTTTAATGTCACAGAGTAAAGGCATGAGACCTTACCCAGGTTAAGGTCACCCGGGAAACATGTAAATAAAAGAAGACCAGGGATCTCTTAATTCTGGAATTTCCTGTATGGGCACAGGAACCAGGACTTAGAGGAGCTGCATATTAAGTAAACAGGAAGCGGCCAGAGCTGAGCTTCCATCTTCCCTCCAAGTGAGCTAGTTCTGTGAGTGAACTCGGAGTGGGTGTGATCTGTACAGTCCTTCTTTCCAGCTGTAGAAATTGTTCTTTAGCCATTTACGGAAGTAGTACATCAATGGATTTAACAACATCTCTCTTGAATTTCCAGTGCTAATAAAAAAGTCTTTGCCTTTCACACTAACAGGCAATTATGTTCACTTTGGAAAATTGCTTCCTCTGAATCATTCCCTGAGCTGTTAAGTGTGTTGTCTGTAGGCACTCACTGGATTTAGGTTTGCAGGTGATATTAAAATGTCATGTGGCAACTTGGGAAAGTCAGTGCTGCACACAGCACAGTGTAAGGACTTGCTTATCTTCCCAGAAATCTTTGCAGGAAGATCCACTGGGGCTGTTGCCTGCAGCAGACCACCACAGCTGGTGGGCCCATGTGCTGGAAAACCCAGGGTCATTCCAGGCCCAGCTGTAATCTTCACAGCCCTGAAGAACTGCCTCTTACTGTCAGCATCTCTGTTTCTTTTCACACAGCAGGATAGGTCTTGAGAACCTTACCTAAGTCTACACTACTTCTAGCCAGCATTTGGGAGGCAAATGGACTAGCTCAGCCTGGAGTAAAGCAGTTCCTCATCAAGTTGAGGGACGCTTGTTACATGTGGCTCTCTTGCAGGCAAGCCATCAGGTGCCTGCAATTTAAGGTCCTAGGAATGGCCCAGTAGGGGCCCATCCACAGAAACTTAGAGACTTTGGTAAGGCTTCATTTCTGTGACCATCTTCCACTCCAGGGCCTTGTGAGCCCAGCTCAGGGGTGTCCTAATATTTGTAGCAACCTGCCTCCTTCTCCCTTCAGGCAGTCTCGATCAGCCTCCAGGAGACCATCCTCAGGGGCTTGTTAACCCAGCAAGGCTGCTCCTGTGATCCACATCAGTGTTACAGCCACAGATATATCAGTACTCAGCAGGGAACACTTTCCAGAGAACATAATAGCATCATAATAGATTCAGAAAATGAAACCACTGTAATATAGGCAGTTTGCCTTAGTTGAATAAAGGGATACAAATTAAACCTACCTGCTGCAAACAATGACAGTAACTCAGTAGTGCTTGGTTTTCAGAGTATCTCATAAAGGGGATGCAACTACAGACCTTAGTTACTAATGATTTCTTATTATGTATTTGCTCATTCATTCATTTATGCAATATATACTTATGGAGGGCCTATTAAGTGCTAGACATTGTAGGAGCTAGGGATACTGCAGGGAACAAAAGAAGGTCTCTGCCCTTGTGGAATTTAGGTTCCGGTCTGGGGAGGCAGACAATAAACAAATGAACATATACTGTAAAGTCAAGTAGTGATGAGTGTTATAAATAAGGAATGGCAAAAGGACTGAGAATGAAGAGGTGATGGGAGGGAGCTGTCTTAGATAGGATGAGCTCATCATTAGAGTCATGAATCCAGGCCCCTCCTACAGCACTGGCTCCTCCAACCAAGCCTGGCAGCACTGGCCCTGGCAAGCTCCTTTATCCGCCCAGCAAGATCATGGCATTTCATGTCAAGCCAAGCTGACCAGTGCTCCAAGTTGTGAACAAGCCATTTGGCAGTTCCTCGGACAGGTGCCACCTAGTGGTTGCAACATGGAGTCAACCTGTGTTTCTGTGTCCCATCCCACTGCCTGAGACTTTACATGCCCATAATTCATGACAAGATCTTACCCAAGGGGCCCTGGGGACTAGGGCTGTGGTTTCACAACTGATTGATTGCATGTTGTTTGACACAGCCCTCGAAGTTTATCTGTTTAGAGCTCTTCCTTTTCTCTGCCTGGCAGAGAAAAACTAGTGACCAAGTCCAAAGTCATTGATCTAGGTCATTTCAAACTATCAACAAAACGGTCTGAATCTCATATACACACACTTCATATTCATTCATTCATTGTTATGGTCTAGGCACCAGGGTAGGCTGGATATATAGTTCTGACTCAGAAGGGAAAAGGAGTTGAAGGAATGATAAAAAATCTACCCGTCAATTATAATCTCACATGTTTTACCACTTGGTAGTTCCAGGAGCTCCATACCACACTCGCCTGACTTGGATTGTTCTCTGATGCTACGTGCTGTCCTGGGGCTGAAGGATAATTTTGGGCCATAGTTTGAAGTTTTCTGTCTTTTTTCTACAAAATACAAAAAGTAGAAATACAAGCCTAACTCAAATTTGAGCTTTGGTGCTGGCTTTGCCTTATTACATGTGTGGTAGTTGAAAAAAATTAATAGCTGCTGAGCAGGAACTGGAACCAATGCCCCAGAGAAGACAGAGCCCAGTAGTGTCTGAAGCAGCATGCACAGCAGAAGAGCACGGAGGTACGGAGTGTGAGCTTGTGGTGAACCTTGGCCAAGCCTGCTATGTGCAGCCCTCTGCAGCCTTGTGGGTAACCTATCGTGTGTGACCACAAATTGGTCATGAGCACATACTGTCAATGCAGCTGTGTGTGGGATGCCTGATCATATAAAACTGTGGACAGTACAGCATATTGGAACCCCAATGTTACTTCCAGGGGACTTAGCTTGAAGAAGGCAGTTTTTAGCAGCCACATCAGGTACCTAAACTGGAGTTTTGAGTAATGCAGGTGCCAAGTATAGAAGGCTTGATAGGGCCGGGGTGGTAGCTCACATCAGTAATCCCAGCACTTTGGGAGGCCGAGGTGGGTGGCTCATTTGACGTCAGGAATTCAAGACTAGCCTGGCCAATGTGGTGAAACCCTGTCTCTACTAGAAATACAAAAATTAGCTGGGTGGTAGTGGCACACACCTGTAATCCAAGCTACTTAGGAGGCTGAGGCAGGAGAATCACTTGAGCCTGGGAAGCAGAGGTTCCATTGAGCTGAGATCGTGCCACTGCATTCTAGCCTGGGCAACAGAGTGAGATGCTGTCTCAAAAAAAAAAAAAAAAGGCTTGATAAACAATCACTAAGGCTACCCATGAGGAAGTGGGATGACTCAAGCAGCATCATTCACCCAGTATCCCCCCCGTCCCCACCAGTATTCCTAATGTACTTCTCTGAAAATGCATTCTCTACATTTATCACACTGACAGGTGCCTTCCCTAAGATTTATGATTCACAATGCTCATATTCTCTAAGACTCCCATTATGTCCTTTACAATATCTGGATGGGTATCCCATTTCTGCCACTTATTAGCTATGTGACCTTGTAGAAGTTATTTAACTTCTCTATGCCTTAGTTTCTTCATATGGTAAATAAAGATAATGATACTGCCTACCAAATAGAGCTGTTTTGAGAATTAAATGAGTTAATACCTGGAAAACTCTTAAAACATTGCCTAGCACATAGTAAGGACCCAAGAAATGTTAACTGTCATTCTTTTCCTCATCATTACCTTTCACTTCTTGAGACTTTAGAAGTTAAACCCAAGATATGTTCTTTAATGGGGTTCATTCTCTGCTGGTTTTCCCCATTTCACTGAAATGGAAAGTTCTTTAGTCACAGGTTTTCTAGTAGAGTGTGTCCTAGCAACAGAAGAGGTAAAGCTTGAAGTAGGAATGAAAGGCCATGATGCCTGATTTGGGTTCTCACACAACGCCTTCCAAACACCCCTATCCTACTGAGCTTGGAATGTGAAGTGAATTCTTTCAATCTCCTGAGCTTGTCTTAGGTCAAGGACAGCACAGACACAAATGCACAGACACAGGGTGGCCTCTCAATCCTTCATCTTTTTCTGAGTTCCACTCCTCAGCCCCTGGTGTGTGAGGATCACAGTACATCTCCTTGCTGAGCCTAGAATCATGTTTTCCAGAACTGCCTATTTCTATTTGATGTTTCCAGCATGGCGACATCCACCTTTTAAGTCCAAGAAGGCAGTGCTCAGGTCTCTAGGCAAGCAAGGTCAATGAAGACACTCACTGTAGCAGGGTGTGAATAATATGCATGAAACCTGTTGTCAGTGGAACAAAGCCCCTTTTTGAGACATGAGGACACAGGCCTGGCCAAGGTGGGTCTGACCAGTGTGTAGCACGTGCCAGGGAGAGCATAGAACTCAAAGTGCAATGGAGTGTAGACAGATTGAGAATAGTGAATTTCATCTTTTTATATATCATGAATGAGAGAGGAAAAAAGCCAGTAATTATACAGTGGAGAAATCAGGCAATACCTTGACCAGAGGATCAAAATTAGCATGTCCAATAAAGGACAGATGGATATCATGTGCCTGCAGATGTGATATCCTGAGAAGAACATACCATCACCTATACTGTACTCAGGCCAAAAATGCATCACCTCAATCTCAGTACAAGAAAAATGCAGACAAACACAAAATGAAGAATGCTCTATTTTAAAAAAGGGAGGGAAGTTGAAAAACAAATAACTTGCACATCAATGAAATTTTAAAACTTGTGTGCTTCAAAAGACACTATTAATAAAGTGAAAAGGCAGCCCATGGAATGGTAGAAAATGTTTGCAATCATGTAACTGACAAGAGATTAATGCCTATAATATATAAAGGGTTCTTACAAGTCAATATAAGACAAATCACTCAACTAAAAATGGACAAAGGATTTTAATAAACATGTTTTCAAAGAAGACAAATGGCCAATAAGCACCTGAAAATATGCTCAATATCATTAGTCATCAGGGAAACATAAATCAGAACCACAATCAGATACCATCTCGACCTCACTAGGATGGCTATAATAAAAAAGACAGATGGTAACAAGTATTGATGAGGATGTGAAGAAATTGGAACCCTCACACTGCTGGTGAAGATGCAGAATGGTACAGCTGCTTTGGAGAGCAGTCTGTTAATTACTCAAAGGTCACATAGGCTACCACATGACCCAGCAATTCTACTCCAGGAGATGAATAAAAGGGCACAAAAAGATTTCTACATGAGATTTCATAGCAACATTAGTCATTATAGCTTAAAAGTGGAAACAGCTCACATATCTATCAACTAACATATAGCTAGACAAAATATGGTATATCTATACAATGGAATATTATTTGGCCATAGTTAAGTACTGATACATGCTACAGTAGGGATGAACTTGAAAACATTGTGCTAAGTGAAAGAAGCCAGTCACAAAAGACCCTGCATTGTATGATTACAGTTACGTGAATTGTCCAGAATAGGCAAATTCATAGAGACAGAAAGTGGATTACAAGTTAACTGTCTAGGGCTGGAGAATTTTGTAGGCAATTGGGAGTGATTAATGGACACCAAGTTTCTCTTGGGATGATGAAATGTTCTAGAAGTCATTGTGGTGACGGTTGTACAGCTCTCTGAATATATTTAAAACAATTGAATTGTACACATTAAGTAAAATGGTATGAAATGGGTAAATTGTATGGTATGTGAATTATATCACACACAAAAACCAGTTACTAAAAAGGGTTAACTGGTTTTTGTGTTAACCAGTTAACCCTTTTTAATGACACTGATATTTTTGAATTTTGACATTTTGAATGTCAAAAATGTCAGTGTCATTAAGGACAAGGAAAGCTGTGGAAATGTTCCAGATTAAAGAAGGCTAAAGAGACATGACAACCAAATAGAATACCTGCTCCTAGCCTGGATCCTGTAATGGAGGAATGTGTTACAAATGGTCAACTGACAAAATTAGAACATGAATAGTAGCTTAGATAAAAGTACTGTATCAATGCAAATTTATCAAGCTTCTATCTGTATTGTGGTTACATAACAGAAAAATCCCTATTTTTAGGAAATATACGATGAAGTATTAGTGGTAAAGGGTCATAATGTATATGTAATCTATCCTAAAATGGTCCAGAAAAAAGTGTGTCTGTGTGTGTTGCAGGGAAGCAAATAAAATTTAACACTTTTATGAGTCAAAGGAAGCCATCAAGAAAGCGAAAAGGCAACTCATAAAATGGGAGAAAAATTGTGCAAATCATATCTGACAAGAGATTTGTAGCTAGAATATATAAAGAAATCTCACAATTCAATAATAAGAAGACAGATAACTCAGTTAAAAACGGACAAGAGGTTTGAATAGACATGTTTCCAAAGAAGACAAACAAATGGCCAATAAGCACCCCAAAAACAAATGGAGTAAAATGTTATTAAAGGGTAATCTGTGAAAAGGATATACAGGTGTTCTTTCTATTATTTTTATTTTCACAACTTTTTGTAAGTTTCCATTTTTTTCCAAATTAAAAGTTTTTAAATAATCATGAATGACTTTTCTCTTCGGGCAGTGTAGAGCAGTGCGAAAACTGGTCATTGTAAACACTATGTGGGTGAACGTGTGCACATGTTTGCATACCTGGGAGTCTACACATGTTCCACAGGGCACTTCACTGCTCTGCTGCCATTGGCCCCCAGGTCCTGTGGCCTGCCCAGCATGCACACCATCACATCTAAGCAACATGCTTAGTTACCTAGGGGGAAAGAGGTAGAGCCCTTGGTGCTCCTGAGGTAGACAGAGGCTACTTATCAGTGTGAGCCATTCTGCAGGCATTGTCCCCTCTGGCTGAGGCTGACATTAAGAGATATGGAGCAGGTGGGTTAGGCCTATGCTTTGCTGTATTCTGAGAGACTTGCCATCTTCAGAGTTCTTGTTTTCATATGAAGAATTTCCCACTGGGCTTAGAAGAGCCACTCTTTTTCTGGGTTCTCTACCTATGTTGGAAAGGGGAACGAAAGAGAAACAGGACATATTTATTGAGAGCCTACTTTGTGTCAGGCTTTATGTGTTATTTCACTCAGATGAAAGAGCCCTGCAAGATGGGTAAACAGGCTCAGAGAGTTTCCGTAATTTGGCCAAGGTCCCACAGCAAGCAAGGGGTGAAACCAGATTCAAAGCCAAGCCTAGACTCCCCACTTCCCAACTTCCACCAGACACACTTCTTTCAGATACTGAGTTTCTTTTTTCTTTCCATTGTTTCTCCTGTTTTGCTGTCTAATTTGAGGTCAAAGCCTGTTCTCATCCCAGGATATGAAACCAAATCACTGCTGACTGGAATGGATCCAAAAGACCCAGACAACTTTGGAAAACACCAGCAGGGCTGCCATCAGCCCTGTTTCTTGAGGCCGTGGTGATGCTGGCACTCACTCTGAAGGAACAGGACAGAAATATCTCTTATCTTTGCTTTAACCTGCCAAAGCAGCCACAGTCTTAAGGGCTGGGTGCCAAGTCAGGGGTACCATGTAGCCAGAGATCCTGGCACACATCTGGATAGCTTTTTGAAGAATCTTCCTGCCAAAGGAAGTGGGGTAGGGTAAGGACATCTGAGGAGGAAAGGGATCCTACAGCTATAAGGATGGGGTGGTACCTAGGAGTGGCCATTCTAACTTCAGGGTATGGCCAAGGGCAATATGCATGGGTAGGAAGGGAATGGGGAAGAAAATTTCTTGGCAGTCTCCCCTTTATCCTCTGCTCTGCTCCTCTGCTTTTCAGGCCTCTCAGCCTCAGTACTCATCCTGTTTCTCATTCTTAGTGTCCTCTCTGTTAGCTGAAGACCCAAAAGAGGGTTGCTGGGAGAATAGGTTGTAAGCCTAGAGCTGCAAATAGACATCAGACAGGAAGGGTCTGCCTGCAGGGGCTTCAGCTCAGAGGAAAGCAGAGCTGAAACACAGTGATAATGCCATTTGAGCCTTTGGATCCAGCCATGCCTGAAGCCCCTGTACTTTTTAATTAAGGGGATGAAAAATTTGCATTTTCACATAAGGAATTTTCAGCTAGGCTTCTGTCACTTATAAGAAGAATAACATGAATAACATTCTAACTGAAACAGCACTGGATTTCCTAGTATGATTTTCAATTACACACTTTCTCTAACAGCCAAGGGAGGATGCAGAGAACTTTAGGATAGAGCCATTGGACATGGAAAATCCAGAATCTGGAGACACTGGAGAGGAAGAGAGCTGGCCAGCCCCTGTATCAAGAGGCCTCCACTCTAGGGATAAGGTAAGATTCTCAGGTCTGGCTTTGTGTCTGAAACTCTGTAGGGAAGCCTGGAGAAAGGAGAGTCCAGCCCCAATCTGAGCATCCTGCAACCTACAGTTTTTCCTGAAGTTGTTCCAGGTAATGATGGTTGCTACCTTCTGCTGAGCCTATGCTACGTGGCCAATGTATTCTACTGTCTATCTTTTTATTTCTCACAGCAGCCCTGAGAAGTAGAGATATTGGCACAATTTTCTAGATGAAGAACTGAAGGCTCACAATGGTGAAGTAACCAGTCACATAGCTAGTAAGCAGCAGGGATTCAAAACTAGAGTATTAGACTCCAACACCTGTGTTTTTAATAACTGTGTTGTATGTTACTTCCTCCAAGATGGGTCAGTGAGGCAGGGGAGGTTGGTTGGCTATGTGGAGAATAATAACCTTTTCTGTTGGTGCGGCCCTAGAGAGTTTACAAGCACAATTGTATATGCAATCTCACTACATCCATTTTACAGATATGGAAACTGAGACTTAGAGGTAGGAAGTGACCTACTCAAAGTCATTTGGGCAAACAGGATAAACCACTCAGAGATAACTCTTCTTAAATTAAGCAGTCTGTGGTCTGTGGATACTCATAGTATGTGGGGGAAGGGAGGAGCTGGCCTCACTACACTGAACCATGCTTGAGGGCAGTGATGGTATCAGTCTGTCCAAGGAAGGTCTCAGACAGATGAGGGGAGCAATAGGTACTGCAGCCGCAGACCAAAGTGCAGAACACAAATCCCACTACAGCAAAGAGCTCTGAATTCACAAAAAGATTCCCAGTTCCAGCCAGGCCCCATTTATTTTTCAGCAACACTTGATATGGCTAAATTCCAGTTGAACTAGAGAGATTCAGCTTCCTGGTGTTCCCAGGAGGATCCGGCTGTGAAAAGAGTCCCTTTCTTTTGTCAGGACATCCTCAGCCAAAAAGGCTGCAGGACTGAACTGAGCAGCCTGGAAAGTGAGGATTCCAACTCCCCCCCAAGAGTGTCTACCTGCCTGGCTTCCTTCCCTAGGGGCCCTCACTGTTGGACCTGTCCTGATGCTTTACCAAGCTCAGAGGCACCTGTCCTAGATAGACAAAGCAAAGCTGTCTTTCACTGTTCCCTGGGTGACTCGCACCTGGAGGAGTGATCAGGCAGGGATCCAGGTGACAGAACAGAAGGGGCCAGGGCAGCCACTGTTGTTCACCGCTGGAAGTGTGCCAGGGGACTGGAAGGTGAGCAGCAATCCCACCTGCCTCCTAGAGACCCTGTCTTCTGTGTGTAGGGGAGAGAAGGGGGTGGGCACACAGGAAGGAATCCAGCCCTGGGGCTTCCTTGAAGCCAAGTGAGCAACCTTCTGGATTTGTTTTCCCACAGTCTGTGTTCTCTGAAACCGGGGCAAGTGTTGAAGGCAGAACAGAGGAAAAGAAACTTCATGAGGTCAAACCCAGTCTCTCCAGGTCTAGGAAGCCCAGCACAGGTTCTGGGGGTAGATGCCAGCTCTACCACTTGATTTCTTTGGTATGACCTTAACCTTTTGCCATCCTTTTACTAGTATTTATGGAGAGCCCTCTGCATATTAGGGCATCAATGCTAAGCAAAATAATTGATTCAGTCACCTTCCTGGAGGTTCCAATCAGTGGGGGAGACAAATATTAATCAACCGACCAGTACCTCCCTATCTCCACCCCCACAGAAAGTGAAATCCATGAGACATAATATATCATTAGAGAGACTTCTCCCTCTCTGGAAGGTCAGAGAAAGCTTTCCTAAAGAAACGATAAGGGAGCTGAGGTCTGGACGAAGCATAGGAGTTTCCTGAAGAGGGTAGGAGGGGGCACTACACGCAGAAGGAACAGGACAGTCAAAGGCAGGCCATTTGGCAACGGTGACTGAAAGAAACTGGAAGGCCTGAGGCTGAAGTACAGAGTGGATACACAGGGTCTAGGCAGACCGTGCAAGAATGTGGGTTTCTCCTAAGAGCAATAGGAAGCATTTTGAGGTGCTCTTAGCAGGGAAGTGAGACGATCACAGTTGTCGTTTGAGAAAATTCCTCCGGCAGCACAGTGAACAACGGATTGGAATGGAACCAGGGAGCATTCAGGAGGCCAGGCAGAAGGTATCAGGAATTTGTCTGTAAAATGGGGGTAATGAGAATACTATCTTACAAGCTGTTGCCAGGATTCAATGAGACACTGCATTTTAAGTGTTTATTCCAGTACCTGGCACATAGTGAAGGCTCAGTAAGCATCGATATTGTTACTTTTCTCAATGGTTCTTTGCAGAGTGCACATATTTCTTATCCAGGTCTGCTCCTGTGTGATGGGGTGGAGAGGGTAGTTGTGGTTTTCAGAGTGGAAACGTGGTTTGTATTAAATCACAACGTCAAGACCAGAATCCAGGATGCCTGAAGGCCCGATTAGAATGCCTTAAAAGTATGGATTGTTCAGGATGAAAAACGGGTTCCAATTGCTCCTACTAAGGACGCTGGAGAGATGGTGAAAGCTCCTTCAGACGGTAAGCCCTAGCACTTGTTGAAAAAGACAGGTGCTTTTTCCGTTCGGAGAGCAGGTGTAGGGAACCGCACCTGCTCCCCCGGCTCGGGAACGCGGGCCAGGTGCCGGGCTAGAGGCCGAGGGTGTCCGGGGTAGGAGGTCCCGAAAGTCTCCTCCACACGCCCGCAGCGGCTGCCCCCTCCCCAGTCACGTGACGCGGTGGGTGGGGACCGACTTGAAGTTGGAGAAATCCCGAGCTCTCCCAACTTCGGAGGGAGTCGCCAGTCCTCTGGGCCCAGGCGGTGGGCGCTGGAGCCCTGTCTGGCGGCGTGGAGGTGCGTTTCTGAAAAGCCGAGCAGCGGCGCGGGCGGCGGGAATCGAGGCATGGCCCGGCTGTTGGTGATCCCCGGGTCTGCCACAGCGTGGACAGGTGAGCAGGGACCCGCGGCCAGCGGCGGAGGTGGCCGGGGCTGCCAGGGCATCCGGCCCCAGAGCCCACGCCCGTCCAGGGGATGCGGGCCTCTATGCAGGAGGGAGCGGTTGGGCGAAGCGGCCGCGTTGGATTCTCGGCCCTCCAGGTCGGTCCTGCCAACCCCGCCCCCTCCTCGCTCACTTTGCCGCGGGCTGGGAAGCGCCAATCTGTGCAGTGGACTCTGGACGTCCGGGAGCCGCGGGGGGCGTGGACGCTGTGCCGGCCCCGCCCCCCGCGAGCGCACTGGCTGCTCCCCGCGACGTCACGCTCGGCTATAAAAGGCGCGGCGCGCGGCCCTTGCGGCGCTGGAGGAGCTCGAGGCTGAGGCTGCCGGGGAACCTCGGGCGACCCGGCCGCCGGGCCGCAGGCGCCTCAGCGATGTTTTACTCAGGGCTCCTCACCGAGGGAGGCCGCAAGGAGACCGACATGCGGGAGGCGGCGTCGCTGCGACAGCAGCGCCGGATGAAGCAGGCTGTGCAGTTCATTCACAAGGACTCCGCCGACCTGCTGCCCCTGGACGGCCTGAAGAAGCTGGGCTCGTCCAAAGACACGGTGAGCTCCCCGCCGCCGCTCTCGCCCCGGCCCCGGCCCCGGCCCCGGCCCTGGCCCTGGCGGCTTCGCGCCCGCGGTCTCCTGAGGCCCTGCCGCTGCGGCTTTCACTGAGTCACGGCCCGGCCCGCCGCTGTCCCTGGTTGGCTCTCGCTGGGTCTCGGATTCCTCCCCTTCCAGCACCCCTGCTGCGGTCTCGGTGGAGATTCCGTTGTGGCTTTTCTAGCGCTCCCCTCGGCTGTGCCTTCTCCCTGGGTGTCTCTCTCCTCTCCAGTAGAAGGAAGATACCCTGTCCTACCCTGCTCTCCTGCCCTTCTGCCCGTCCCTCCTGCCCTCGGGTTTTCTTTCTCTCTCCTTATTCTTATTACCGAATTTTGTTCATGGGACTTGTGCCTCGCATGCTAGGTGGCTGGTCCTATGACCAAGACAGAGGTGATTCCTTAGCTTCTGAGATCAGACAAGATCAGGTGCATTCAGGGTGGTATGGCTGTAAGTGACAGAGGTGATTCCTGATGGCTGTGTGAGGAGAGACAGAAGCGGAAAGGGTTTTTTTTTTTTTTTTTTTTTGACAGTTGCCAGATCCAGAGGACTTTGTTGAGTCCATTGTCCCCCTAGGCAAAATCTACTTCTCTAGTTTTGGTCCTATCTTCCTTTGATCTTCCATCCTGAGTGGGGAGAGAGAAAAGGGGTCGAATGTGAACACGGTTTCCTGAACCCCCGACATCTCTTCATCGTTCTCATCTCTTCCAGCCCCACCCCCAAGGAGTGGGTAGAGGGAGGAAGCCAGGCTGCTCCATCTCACCTATCAGCTAATGTGTGCATTTGGAGCTGGGGTGGGTGCAGTGTTTTGTTTTTTTTGTTTTTGTTTTTTCCCTGTAGTACGGCTGTTCTTGGCATTAAGTAGAAGCAGCCCAGGACAGGGGTCAAAGACGGTACTGTCTTCTTTCTATAGAATGGGATGGATGGCTAAGGGTTACCGATATAAAGGACTGTATCTTATCATCCCTCAGCCACTGTTGTGGTCCTGGGCCAAGTTTATGTTTAGCTTTATAGTTTTATCTGGAGTTTTCTTGTAGTTTCATTGTTTTCTTGAATTTCACAGTCACTTTATGCATTTGTGTGGTAATGTATAAAACACTAATTAATGTCTTTAACAAATGAAATAGGTGCTCTGCCTAATTTTCCTAGTTTTTTTTTTTTTATGTTAAGCTTTTGAAATGTTTAATTTTGGATGTGGTTGTTGGCCCTAGTTCACGAAATTGCCTTTTCTGGCGCCAGGAGGGCAGAGCTTCTGCATCCATTTTTTTTTTTTTTTTTAATTTAACAGCTCTAATGACACACAGGTACCAATATCATATTTCTCTTCCCTGCCGCCATTAGTTACTTCTCTGCAGGGTTTGTCTACTTCAGTTATCTTGCTCTGCTTTTTAAAAGTTGTGTGTGTGTGTGTGTGTGTGTGTGTGTGTGTGTGTTTTGCACAAGCCAAAGGATAGTTTATCTGATTTATGCTAACCCAGAGTGATGAGTGATTGAAATGTGCTCCTGCGAAAGAGATAACTCTCTTTCTCCCTTCCTTCACTTTAAAGCAAGCTAGATTCATTTAACAGGTTCAAGAAGTATTCTTTCCTTCAGGCCCAGTAATCCTATCCTAGTTCCTAGAATGCTCAACAATCAATAAAGTCAATAAAGAAGGAAGTATTAAATTAAGAGAAGAATTAAAATACGGAGTTGTTTTAATGCTGGAATTGGGTTGTCCCGGGTTGTCAAGGCGTTTTCTGGTTCTGAGAACTACCTGAGCTTCCTTCTGCCTAGGATTTCTTATACTACTTCGTGCTGCGTAAGAATTCCATCCACTTTTCTGACTCCAGTCTGTCTCAGTCGAGTCATGAAGGGCTGATAGCATAGAGTACAGGCAGTAGGCTGCAAAAAGGAAGGAGCCTCAAGAAGTAGGATATTGCCATGAGCATGACACACACACACACACACACACACACACACACACACACGCCAGTTGACTGTGAAGCGCTGAATCATGCGTCACGCTTTCTGTACCCCATCGTCGTGGAGTTGATTTCCCTCTCACTGTTTTCACACCTATGATGTGCAAGTGATTGCATAGAACAGCCAGGTTACAGAAACCAAGGCAGACTGAGGTAGGGCTAGGAGAGCTGCAAGCGCTGGAGTGAGGCAGCATGCTTAAACTGCCTGACCTGTTGTTGAAGCCTCAGTACAATCTTAGAAGTGATCTTAGAAGTACATTTATTTTTCTTTTTTTCTTTTTTTAATATTTAACTTCAAGAACTCATTTTCTAAGAAGTACATTCTTATAGTTTTACTTTATAAATACATCTGGGATAGACCAGTGTTGACTCCATTTTCTCTCACTGCAAGGGAAATTTGGAGGATGGGAAAATTAATTGAATAGTTCTTAGTTGAAGTAGTTTATAGTATAATCTTGACATAAGGGATCCAAGAAAAGGAATTAGATAGCACCAGAGGGAGATAAGGGAGAGAGAGGAAAAATTAGTTGTAACTGACTGTTGGGTTTGTAAAGATGGTTAGGTTGTTTTTCCTCATACTAGTAACCTATATTTGAATTATGCTGCTGGGATTTCTGAATTATCTACCTCTTACTATGCTGTTTCTGTAATGTTCACTGCTTGATACCAGCTTGCCAGCCCTTTTAGGATTGGCAGAAGGCAGCCATAGGCAATCAAAGGGGGTCATGTTCTCTTGGCCCCAGGAAAGTGCCTTTGCCTATTCCTGTGTGTATGGAATTTGTTGATACAAAGTCCTCTGTGGAAATTATATTTTTGTCTGGCTCTTTTCCTTTTATCCTTTTATCTTGTATTGTTGATTCTATATTAGATTAAGAACTAAAACCAGAGATATGAGTAATATTATATTTGATTTTTTTTTTAAGAGACAAGGTATCACTCTATTGCCCAGGCTGGAATGCAGCTGCAGTTACAGCTCACTGCAGCCTCAACCTCCCATGTTCAAGAGATCCTACCACCTCAGTCTCCTGAGTAGCTAGGATTATAGGCATATGCCACAACACCAGGCTATCTTTTGTATTTTTTGTAGAGATGGGATTTTGCTATGTTGCCCAGGCTGGTCTTGAACTCCTGGGCTCAAGAGATCTGCCCACCTTAGCCTCCCAAACTTCTGGGATTACAAACATGAGCTACCACACTCAGCCCTGATTTTTTTTTCACATCTCCATTCTTGGAATTTTGCCTATTATAACTTATCTTGTTTTAGCTACCAGGTTCACAAAAGTTTTTCTCATTGTGCTAAAGGCTTTTTAATGTTTAAAAACACTCATGTTATATGATAATATGCTGTCTTTCCTAAATGATATTATTACTTACCTCTATGCATTAGACCATATTCTTACTTGTCTGGTAATAGAGAGTTTTTCTTTCCTGCATATGATTGCTTCTGGTTATAGCTAAATGCTTTTTCAAAACTGACTAGAATTAGGATTGAGACTGGGGGAAAGATGGTAGAACACAGTGAAGCAAACTTACCATAAAATACCTGAACAGAATCTCTATTAGAGCAGGCCTGTGTGGTGTGCCCTATAGATTAACCATCCATAGCGCACCACATGTCATGGGCTAGAGAATTTCGGAAGCTTAGAAGAGGAGCATGAAATACCAGTATAACACCAAGATCTGGCACAAACTGAAAATTTGCAGAGTCGTGATTGCATCCTAGTAACAACAAACATTATTTGAATACTTGCTGTGTTCATGACACAGTCTAGAGGCTAGGACACAAATAGGAAGATAGAAAAGTTTCTCATTTTAAGGAGGTTAGGGGACAGACCAGGACAGATCAGTTAATTTATTACACAAATATTTATTGAGTACCTATTACACATATCATGCAATAATTTCGGCTTTGGAGATATAATAGTAAACCAAAACAGAGTTCCTGCCTTGATGGAACTTGGATTCTTGTGGAAGGAGGAGGCAGAAAGTAAAATTAAGTAAGTATATATCAGGTAATAATAATAAATATTTTCTATGGAGAAAATAAATCAGGGTAAGGGGAATAGGGAAGGCAGTAGCTGGGGTGGGGTGGAGCCTTGCTAATTTGTACAGGGTTGTCTCGGAAGGCCTATCTGATAAGATTGCATTTGAAGAAATACTGAAGGAAATTAAGGAACAAAGTGTCTCAGGGAAGAAGGAACAGCAAGTGCAAAGGACTGAGGCATCACTGTGCTTGATATAGCTGAAGAACTGTAAGAGGACCACTGTAGCTAGAGCAAAATGAGCAAGGAGGAGGGTGATAGAAGATCATATCAGAGATGTAGTGGGAGGCCATTGTGCAGGCATTTGGGTTTTATTTATTTCCTGCTCTTCTCAGCTCATACCTACACATTTGGGTTTTAACCTGGGACTGGAAACCAGTGGAATATTTTGAGCAGAGGGGTGACATGATATAACTTATTTTATAAAAAGACTACTCAGGCTACTATGTGGGGTACAATATAGAAGGGCAAGAGTAGATGAAGCAGGAAGACTGATTAGGAAGCTATTCGACAGTAATCCAAGTGAGAGATGATGGTACCTCAGAGCAGAGTGATAAGCTATGAAGGAGACAAGAAGGGATCAGGTTCTGAGTACATGTTGAAGGCAAAGCTGACAAACGTAATCGATGGTTTGGATTAAGAGTGAAAGAGTAATCAAAGAAGTTCATGAGGTTTTTAACCTAGCCATTGGAAGAATAGAGTTATCACTTACTGAAATGGATAAGACTTGGGGGGCAGCAGGTTGAGGATAGAGAATAAGAGTCAAGAGTTTGATTTTTTTTTTTTTTTTTTTTTTTTTTCTTTTTTGAGATGGAGCTTCGCTCTTGTCACCCAGGCTGGAGTGCAATGGCGCAATCTCGACTTACTGCAACATCCGCCTCCTGGGTTCAGGCAATTCTCCTGCCTCAGCCTCCTGAGTAGCTGGGATTACAGGCACACACCACCATGCCCAGCTAATTTGTTGTATTTTTAGTTGAGACGGGGTTTCACCATGTTGACCAGGATGGTCTCGCTCTCTTGACCTCGTGATCCACCCGCCTTGGCCTCCCAAAGTGCTGGGATTACAGGCGTGAGCCACCACGCCCAGCTCAAGTTTGATTTTTGAACAAGTTTAGGGTCCCAATTAGTTACTTAAATATATATGCTGAATAGACAATTCTAGAAGATAAGTAACACCACCAGAAAGCCTATGCTAGTTGCCAAGATGTAATAGTCAAATGTGCTAGAGGAGTCCAGTGGAAGGAGTGATTACTCTAGCCTGATGTGATGATAAGGATGGAGACCAGCATCTAGTTACAGCTTTACCATTCCTTTTAAGCCAGCTGACTGCGAGGTGGTATGGAGAGAAGGCTGCCTCTGGAGTATGCTTTTTAGGACCTCAGAGTAAAAAGAATTTAACAGGTTATCTGGTCTATCCTTGCCCATTTGTGAATCCTTTCTAAATGCAGCCTTCATGAGCAGTTGAGAAACTACCATCTCAGACTAATTCACAAAACAGATAACAATGAGGAGTAGGTTGTTGGGTCATGAGCAAAGGCAAAGAAATAGAACATGGAAGGCCTGAGGCAGTGTAACAGTCTGCCTTATGTTTTTGAGCAACTGCAAACCAAAAAACAATCTGTGTTTCTGTGGGGTAGAATGGGTCACATGTTACATATTTTCACCTAGTAAGCAAAGAGGAGGCACAGATATTGGTAACCTTTTGGATTTTCAAGGTCAGAGATAGAGACATGTATACTGGGCTTGACTCAGGAGTCTATATTTATCTATAGACTGTGTATGAGGACTAAAATGGAGTAGGATTATTTCAGGCCCTTTTAGGGGAAAAAGAAAAAGTGAGTGGTATCCTAGTTCTAACTAAGCTCTAGTTGTATTTCTATTGCTAGCTAGTGACCTTGGATTTCTCTCTTGGGAATAAATGCTACAAAGAAAGCAGACCCTTGTCATTTCCCGTTTTCTAGTCTGGCTCATTCTGTGGACCACAGAAATCCATTAATTTCTTTCTGTCTGGGTAGCTTGGGTAAAGGGATTGAGAAAGTGGCATTAAAGCTCTTGCTCAAATTATGATTCTATGGTATCCTGCACTATAGTCTGATTCCTCTCACCTCTCTTTTCTTCAGACTCTATAGTTTGGTTAGAAGAGATGGTTAAGTAGCGTGGGTGCCAGACTGAGCTATTTTCACTCATAATACAGCACTTCCCATAGTGTTCATTTCCTTTAGAAACTCTTGATGGTGATGGAGGCAGAACATTTGAACTTGCCTGGTTAGAGTTTAGATGCCTCTAGCAGCCACATTTCAGGAAGAGTAGAGAAGCAAGGACCGTTTAAGTTAGTAGCTGCCTTGTTAAGGTTTAGCATAAAGCAGAATCCATGTAAGAAAGATAACTTAAAAATTATGTCTAAATGGCCACCAGGGTACCTGCAGCACCAATCTAGCAAATTAGTATTGTGTATTCTTTTTTATTCTTTTGAGACAGGATCTAACTCTGTCACCCAGGCCGAAGTACAGTGGTGTGATCATAGCTCACTGAAGACTTGAACTCGGTTCAAGTGATCCTCCCACCTCAGCTCCTGAGTAGCTGGGTCTACAGGATGTGTCATCATGCCCAGCTAATTTTTAAGTTTTAAAAAATTGTAATTAAAAAATTTTTTTTTTGTAGAGACACAATTTCACTGTGTTGCCAGGTTGCCTCAAACTCCTGGCCTCAAGCAGTCCTGCCTCAGACTCCCAAAGTGCTGGGATTACAGGCATGAGCCAGTGTACCTGGCCAGTGCTGTGTGTCTTGAAAGATAGTCTGGACAGCCCTTGGAAAGCCAATATGTCAATAAACAAATGAGAATCACTTAAGCACAGTTATAAAACAGTCATAGAGTAGGGATACAAGTAGTACAAACTATTTAATATTTAAGTGTTGAAGGGATTCTGAAAGAAAGAATTCAATGATACTAATCAAGAAAGACTTTTTGGCTGGGCGCAGTGGCTCACACCTGTAATCCCAGCACTTTGGGAGGCCGAGGCGGGTGGATCACCTCAGGTCAGGAGTTTGAGACCACCCTGACCAACATCTCTACTAAAAATACAAAAATTAGCCAGGTGTGGTGGTGTGTACCTGTAGTCCCAGCTACTTGGGAGGCTGAAGCAAGAGAATTGCTTGAACCCGAGAGGCAGAGATTTCAGTGAGCCAGAATTGTACCACTGTATCCCAGCCTGGGAGACAGAGCTAGACTCCATCTCAGGTGGGAAATAAAAAGCCTTTTTGAAGAAAGAAAGGGTAGAGATTTCTTTCAGTACTATGTCAAGAGCTGAGGATATAGCTGAGATCAAGACAATCAAGGTCCTTCCCCTTGTGCATTTAACATGCGAGTAGGGCAGGGGTGAAATAGTAAACAAGTAAATAAGTAAAATACTTTTGTATTTATAATTACTATGAAAGAAATAGATATGGTGGTAACTAAAGAGGTGACCTACCTACTTTAAGTTGTATGGTCAGATAAGGTATCTCTGAGGAAGTAACATTTGAACAGATACCTGGAAGATAAGAGGGACCTAACTATTAGAAATGTTGTGGGAAGAACATTTCAGGCATAGGGGACAGCCAGTGCAAAGGCATTGGAACAGAGTCTTGCTCTGTTCCCCAGGCTGGAGAGCAATGATGCGATCTAGGCTCACTGCAAAATCTGCCTTCCAGGTTCAAGCAGTTCTCCTGCCTCAGTCTCCCCAGTAGCTGGGATTAAAGGCACACACCACCATGCCCAGCCAATTTTTGTATGTTTTTTAGTAGAGATGGGGTTTCACCATGTTGGCCTGGCTGGTCTTGATCACTTGACCTCAAGAGATCCTCCCGCCTCAGCCTTCCAAAGTGCTGGGATTACAGGTGTGAGCCACCGTGCTTGGCCTTTTTTTTTTTTTTTTTTTTATCTTATATATATCAGTGATACTTAAATATTTTACATTGAGCATATGTTTGAACCTTTTTTGGTTACTAAAGAACAAGTAAAGGTATAGTCAGCAGGGCCAAATGCACTAGAAAAGTCTAGTAAAATTAAAGCTGAAAATGTCTACTGGATTTGGAAATCAGAAATCCTTATTGGGATCAAAAGTGATGTCAGTGAAGAAAATATGGGATATCAGGAAATAGATGTCATGGTTTAGGCTTTTTTAAAAAAGACCATTCCAGATAAGGAGGGTGATTAAAGGAGGCTGTAGAGTCAAGGAAGCAGGAGCTGATGTTTTGCAGAGGAGTTTTTTTCCCAATATTTACAAACTTTTAGTATGTTTTATACCTTGTGGAAGAAGAATCCAGTAGAAAGTAAGGAAAATATGGAAGAGGGAAGACTTCAAACAGAATGATTTTAGAACTTCCCTCATTTGTCTCTTCTGTCCACTAATGGTTAAGCTCCTTTGCAAGATTAAGAACCAGATAAAGTGTTTAGCAAGACCAATGTAGGAAGACATCCCCAAACTTTAGGTAAGAGGGCTTTGTTTAGATGGTCTTCAAAACTACTTCCAATCTTCACTTCCACAAGTCCAGTTTTATCTGAGTTGGTTCTGGTAAGCATGAATGTAACAGAAACAAACACCTGCTTTAGTACGGCTTGAGCCAAGAATCCAGTCTTATTGGTGAGACAGATTAGAATGAAGCATTTTTGTTTCTTTTGAGAAGCAAAGCATTCTCCCAGTGTTGCATCACAAAATCTGAGAGCTAGCACTTCCTCTAGCTCCTTGTCAAGCTAAGAAGCTCTCATTTTCTTTATAAGTGCCTCTCCCTCCACTTTTCCCAAAGATACCAATTTAGAATGCGCTTTGCCAAGAATCAGTGTATTTTGGGAATCCATTTCTTCATCTCGCTAGGGTTACAATGAGTCATGGCTGTGACTGCATTCTTCCTTTGGAATCTATAAGGTGGCAGATACTGAAGACCTTCAGTGCTACCCCCTCCCCCTTGAAAGGTTCTGGGCTCTGGGCTTCTAAAAGTGACTTCCCTCCCTGTAGAATCAGAGTGTCATCTGGTACATGTTAGATAGAAACTTGGGGTGAAACACTCTCCTTTGAGGAATTTTAAATGCTGTTGTAACCAGGGCATAAATGTTTGTGTATATAAATTTCTCCAGTCATAGGATTTCAAGAGATATCTTAAACTTTCTGGAGCCATTTTGAATAGGAACAGTAGAGCATGACTATATCTTCCCTAGGAACTCTCCTAAGCTCTATCAAAGTGCAGACTGAAACTCACACTTCTCATTCTGCTTCTTAACATTAGGTATCCTGGCATACATATAAGGTCTAATTAAGTCCCTGGCTTCTTGGTCAGTGTCTTCCCCTTTCATACCCCTACTTTTTGGGCAATTGAAGGGAAATGTATGACAAGATAGGGCAGGAGAAACCAGTGTTTTGAGGTCCAGGGGATGCCAGCAACGATGATTCCTGTGTGTTCTGTCAGGTTCCAAAGTGTGTCTGCTGAGAGGCTTGCTCAGCCAGTATGAATTCCTGTCTTTTCACCCTATCCACCCATGGGTGAATCAGCCCACAGGAGAACCAACCACTAGGGCATCTGCAGGCTGCATCTGAAAGATAAGACTGTAAGATAGTGAGACTTGACATAGAAGTAGGCAGAGCTTCTGAATACCTGTGCTAGCTAAGTTTCTTCAGCCTATGAAAATGAGCTGCCCTTTCTATAAGGCACTAATTTACTGTCACGTGGGAAGATACAGAGATCACTTATTCTAGACTAAGACCTCTTTTCCCTTGAAATGCTCTTGTAAGGGGAAGAAAGGCAGCAGAGCTAGGTTAGTCCAAGTCACTAGGGCCCTCAGTTCTCTTAAGGCCTAAAATACTTATCAGCCCTGTCTACATTTCCCAGTGTCCTGTCTTGCATTTTCATTCATTCAGGGTGGCCTCCTGCAATTGGTTTATGGTACCTGCTCTGACAATACCAGTGAAGTCCTCACTTGAAGGAAGTATAATAAGAAGCAAAGGTAGAGCTCAGTTATGGGAGGCTCCTTCATTACTTTCATGGTTTTTGAGGGACAATGGAAAAGAGGGATGTGGCCTGTCACTAAGAATTCTCTGCTTTCTATTCCTCAAGCAACCTCATAATATTCTGCAGAGGCGCCTCATGGAAACCAACCTGTCTAAGCTCCGAAGCGGCCGTGTCCCTTGGGCCTCTAAGACGAACAAACTCAATCAGGCTAAGTCTGAGGGGCTAAAGAAGTCTGAGGAGGATGACATGATTTTGGTTTCTTGCCAGGTAATGTTCTGAGAACAGCGTTTCCAGGGTTTTCTGGAAAGTATGATGTGGGGCCCTCTCCTCCTGACTTTAAAATGAGTCTCAGCCGGGTGCTGTGGCTCACACCTATAATCCCAGCACTTTGGGAGGCTGAGGCAGGTGGATCAAAAGGTCAAGAGATCGAGACCATCCTGGTCAACATGGTGAAAACCCGTCTCTACTAAAAATACAAAAAAAATTAGCTGGGCATGGTGGCACGCACCTATAGTCCCAGCTACTCAGGAGGCTGAGGCAGGAGAATTGCTTGAACCCAGGAGGCGGAGGTTGCAGTGAGCGGAGACTACGCCATTGCACTCCAGCCTGAGTAACAATAGTGAAACTCCGTCTCAAAAAAAAAAAAAAAAAAAAAAAAGAGTATGAGTCTCATTTAATTCATAAATGAGTTTTAAAAGGGGTACTCCATGCAACACTGGAAGTGTATGCAACTTTTATATGCACCTGCGTCTTTATGGGAAGAAGGAACAAAGCTTTTAGCAGATTTACAAATGGGTATGTGATTAAAAAAAAGAGAGAGAGATTAAGAGATATTCGATATATAGCATGAAACACCTAGAGTTTTTTGGGATCTTCTGTCAGCCCTGGATTCAGCAGGAACAAGAGCCAGTCAAAGGCAGACTTAGCAGTGGGTAAAGATGAGACACTACAACCCATAATGGGGAGGATGCTCTCCAACCCTGCCTTTCATATGACATCTGCTGCTTGCTGTCTGCATCTCCCTTCCCTTTCGTTTCTCTGGCTCTTCCTAAACAGTACATTTCCTCCCCACAGTGTGCTGGAAAGGATGTGAAAGCCTTGGTTGACACAGGCTGTCTATATAATCTCATCTCTTCAGCCTGTGTGGATAGATTGGGGTAAGTAGCCACTTGTGCTGCGTGGAACTTACATGTGAATGTACTTCTTTGACTCTATTTTATGGTTAGAGATGGTGAGGGTCTTCACAGCAGCTTGAAGAAAAGTATGCAGAGCTCAGATCTCAGTTGGAACCAGAGTCCTTAGTAGAGGGGAGGAGTGGTGGGTTATCAGGCAAGTGGGAGAAATCAGTGAGCAGGGAAACCTTCGGCGTTCTGTTAACTCCCACCTATTAAGTTTTGAGCAAAGATACCTCTGAACTTGAATGAGAGAGCCTGAGACCTCTGGCTCATTGTGTGCCTTGCCCTGATCCACTAGACAGCAAATTAAAAGGAGCCGTCCTGTTGGTGTACTCCATCCAGTTGCATAAAAGTAGGGATGTGGTTGGCCTTAGCTTACTCAGAGTCTTTCTGGAGGAGGCACTGCCTGTCCGCAAGAAACATGCATCAGAACTGAGAATAGGACTGCAGTTGCTGCTGGGCCTGGGCCATCATAAAGATGATTAGCCAGTAGTTACTTTTTGTTTGTTTGTTTCCTGAGGCGGAGTCTCACTCTGTTGCCCAGGCTGGAGTGCAGTCTCGGTTCACTGCAACCTCCGCCTCCTGAGCTCAAGCAATCCTCCTGCCTCAGCCTCCTGAATAACTGGGACTACAGGTGTGTACCACCATGCCTGGCTAATTTTTTGTATTTTTTTTGTAGAGAGGGATTTTGTCATGTTGCCCAGGATGGTCTTGAACTCCTGGGCTCAAGCAATCTGCCTGCTTCAGCCTTTCAAAGTGCTAGGATTACAGGCATGAGCCACTGTGCCCAGCCTTGAGCTTTTTTATGTGGTGAAGAGATGAAGTATAGTGCAACATGTTGGTTCCAGAAAGACTAATAATGTCCTGGTGCATAATTAGGCAGCAGACTGCCATGATTCCAGAGGAATTAATAACCATCTGTAAAACTGCAATTATTTTTCTTTTGGATGGACCATAACACCAAAAGAGAAGAAATAGAGGAAAGCAGAAGTATTGGCACAGAAAGTCCATAATTAAGTATTTATCCACCAACCCATAATAGCTCGGGTGCTTGCTATTCCAATCAGCTTACGTTAACGATGTGAAACCTTGGTACTGTTTCTTTCCTTCCTACCCTGTACAGACAAGTTAAATTAACAAGGACTCTCTCCATAATATTCCTTGCTGATACAAATATCAATGCACTTACCAAATAAGTACTTGCCCCCACAAACATTATAGTCTAAGACAGACTGATGAAACAGAATGAAATAGAATGGACAAAGAGAAAATTAGACATTGAACAAAGACCTTCTAAAATTAGCATGAATCTAACTTCTCTGGTATCTGTTACTCACAGATGGGTAAAAGGACATGTTAACTCATTTGCCTCACACAATGGTGGGGGCATTAGGGTACAGAATAGGATTCTCTGAATGTGTTAGTTCCCCTCTCTTCACCAGTACACATAAGTGATGCAAAGTTTTTGAGAACAGGAGATGAGACATTAGTGTTTTTATTATCCCCCTGGCATGTTTAGGACGAAGTGCTGAAAGTACAAATGCAGGATGGCTAGCACTTTTCGGTAAATTAGTCCCAGGAGATCCCTGGAGAATTCCAATTGTAGGTCAGAAGGTAGGCATTGCCAGATTCTACAGGAATCTCTGTCAAGGGGATTTTCGTATCTTCCTCTTTGGTGCAGACTCAAGGAACATGTCAAATCCCACAAGCATGAAGGAGAAAAGCTTTCTCTACCCCGGCATCTCAAAGTTGTGGGCCAGATTGAGCACCTAGTGATCACACTGGGCTCCCTCCGTCTGGACTGCCCAGCAGCTGTGGTCGGTAAGCAGAATTGAGTGCTGGACCTACGGACCCTAACATAAACCCTCTCCCTACCCCCAACAAAACCTCATGAGATCTCATTCCTGTAAATATTGACTCTTTCAAAACGGTTCCCATTTTCTTGTAGTATAAACCTTGTCCCAATTTTTGCTCTCCAAAGTACTAGATGGGTCCTGAGCTACATTCAAGACATGTTGAGAATGAATCAGTAAAACCAATGTGGAGGTCAGATTAAAAAAAATTCAAGGAGCAAGAGGCCGGGTGCAGTGGCTCAAGTGTGTAATCCTAGCACTTTGGGAGGCCAAGGCAGGTGGATCACCTGAGGTTGGGAGTTTGAGACCAGCCTGACCAATATGGAGAAACCCTGTCTCTACTAAAAATACAAAATTAGCCGGGTGTGGTGGCACATGCCTGTAATTCCAGCTACTCTGGAGGCTGAAGCAGGAGATTCACTTAAACCTGGGAGGCGGAGGTTGCGGTGAGCCAAGATCGCACCATTGCACTCCAGCCTGAGCAAAAAGACAGCAAAACTCTGTCTCAAAAAAAAAAAAAAAAAAAAAAAAAAGCAAGAAAATACATTTTTATGTGCAGGTGAAAATGTCCCCTGAGAGCTTTCCATGAACTATTTAGAGATGGAGGGCAACTTACTTACTCCTTTGCCATAAATCCCTTGATAATTTCCTACCACCTTCTACACTTCTCATATATTTTATTCTTGGCTACTCCAAGTTTTTGGTTTTTGTCTAAAGGCCTTTGTCCTTTAGAGTAAAAAAGACCTGGGTTTGAATCTTGGCTCTGTTGCCTTGTAACTTTAATGATCTAGGACTATTACTTAATACAACAGATGCTCAATATATGTTTATTGGATGTTATTGGATGGATGGATGGAACTTAATAGTGATTAGGCTGACTTCTAAGCAAGCATGGAAATGGCTAAATCTTAATCATCTTTTTGTTCTTATTAGATGACAATGAGAAAAACTTGTCCCTTGGTCTGCAGACTCTCCGATCTCTGAAGGTAAGATTGACTCCACTTACCCCTTGATACTTCCTCTCTGAGGCAGGTATCCTCTTACACGGGAACTCATAGTGGTATCACTGGCAAGGTACCAATGATTCTCCTGTTTTCAGTGTATCATAAACTTGGATAAGCACCGGCTGATCATGGGGAAGACAGACAAGGAAGAAATCCCTTTTGTGGAGACAGTCTCTTTGAATGAAGACAAGTGAGTACCCAAATGGGTCACATCAAGTCACATCCATTTGTCATGAGCTCGGGTGGGTGGTAGTGGTTCTCAGACAGGATATGGGGTTGTATCCTGTCTTTGGCTTTCAATCATACTACAAATCCACCCTTCCCCACACTCAAAGTTCACCATCCCACAAAACTCTGTAGCGCACATATCAGAATGAGCAATGGTGATGCCACACAGAGTGGTAGGGAAATGAGTAGCTTTTAAACTAAAATTTTGCTTGTCTTCAACTTAACTTTTTTGAATTTGACATTATTTCTTCTGATACTTATTTCTCATTTCAGCACTTCAGAAGCATAACTACAGCCTGCAGCATGTCTGCACATGTGCATACACACTGAGTTGACAGATTGAGAAAACTGAGTTTGAACCAAATGCAGTAGCAAATTGTTGTGGACCAAGTCCTTCCATCTAATAGAAGCTCCAGGGGCTCCTTCCCATTCAGACCTGTCTAGACTATAGTCTACGCTTAGAGATCTTATCTGGTTATAGCCATTGTTTTTTACTCCTTGATCACTTAATTTAAGGACCTTTGTTGACACTGCCAGTCTCACTTGTGGCCTATTTCTCTGCTTTTTCCAGGAATTTGCTTTCATTAGTCAAGTATAGAGGCTGCCAGGTTCTGTATCTCCATAGGTATATTTGCTTCTTTTCCTATAGCTAAATGTATAATAAACAGGAACCTGACTCTAACCTCTTTTCAGCTGTTTCAAATAGGTGCCAGGATACCTATGTCTTGGAATTAGAGTTTCTTCAAATTCATTCATTGATTTCTCAAGTATGGATTATGTGAAAGAGCCCAGGGAGATTATCTATTATAGTTTAACTCTTTTATTTAAAGGTCCAGCAAGGCAAGTGAATTGTCTAAGTTCATATATTAGATCAGTGACTGAAGGGACCTAGAACACAGACCTGATTTCCAAGCCAAGATTCCCATGCTGCCTCGTTTGTGTTCAAGCTTTAACAGGAGGGCAAAGAGGTAAAAGTGTTTAAAAAAAAGTGGGGTGGGGGGCAGAACAGGGGAGGAATATGCTCTGGAGATGGATGCTAGGATGATTTGGGTAGCACTCCCTCCTGTGTGCCAAGCCCACTAAAAGTTCCTTGTCCCAAACTGTCACATTGAGGCCCTCATCTTGGTGCCTAAAAACTGAGAGTACAAAGATGAATGAAATGGTTTCCCACTGGGGACCTCTTGAAGGAAAGGAGGGACCACAGATAGAGGAATATTAATCCCTCTCTGAAATGGAATTGAAGGCTTAAGTAAATCAGAATGTCATTGTCAGATGTTGATTACTCCCAAGATCCGGTCAGCATTCCTGCCCATCCTGTTATGTTTCTGCCAAGGACTTAAGTAGCTGGAAACCAGGAGTAGAGAAAGGAGATTTAAAAAAAGAGAGAGAGAGCAAAACCAGAATAGAAGGGAGTAGACTAAGTAGAATAAATTGGTGGAGAGGCCTACCTAGATAAATCTTTCTGGGAGGTAGGGAATGAAACTTTCAGGCAGGGAATTGAGATCTTCAGTTCTGTCCTGGTAAAGGAAAGAGGCAGAGCAGCAGCCAGCAGTGTTAAGGACAACTTTTTATAACTGCCCAGTATTTCCTGACCCTTCTCAAAGGTTGAGGAGAATATAGGGTTTTTTTGAAGTTTTTGGTTGGGGTGTCACATTAGGCACACAGGTATCTGTAATGAAATCTCCCCTTCAGTTTGGTCATAGAAGTACTTGGACAAGTCAGAAAAATAACTATCTGTGGGCATCCCTTTAAGATACTCCCAAGTCTACCCTGTGTCATAGCAGTAGTTCTCAGAGTGTTTGTTTAGTGGATCCCACTTTGAACTTTCCCAAGTACCACCAACTAACTTGTCTGGTGTTCAGCAATTGCCCCTACCAAACATCCCTTTGGAACTCTGAATGATTTGGGCCTCACAGAACCTCCCTAAAGACTAGGAACTTGGGGCCAGGTGTGGTGGCTCATACCTGTAATCCCTGCACTTTGGGAGGCCGAGGTGGGTGGATCACCTGTGATCCTGATTGAGAAATCAGGAGTTTGAGACCATCCTGGCCAACACGGCGAAACCCTGTCTCTACTAGAAAAAAATATGAAAAATTAGCCGGGTGCATTGGCAGGCACCTGTAATCCCAGCTACATGGGAGGCTGAGGCAGGAGAATTGCTTGAACCCAGGTGGTGGAGGTTGCAGTGAGCCAAGATCATGCCACTGCACTCCAGCCTGGGCGACAGAGCAAGACTCTGTCTCAAGGAAAAACAAAACAAAACAAAAGGAACTTGGTGACAATCATTTGAACAACTAGGCAGCCACTCTGCAGTCAGTTGTCATGATGGCATTCCCTGGCCCCCTTCCTATCAGCCTCTACCTAAGGAAGCTGGATAGAAAGCTAAGCACAGCCATGGTTGGGAGGCTACATCTGAAGCTCAGCAGGGGTGTCCCCGGGGTTACCAGCCTTCAGCATTCCCTCTAGCAATACCCCATTCTCTTACCTAGGGGTGATTTGCACCTTTCCACTGAGGCCTCTCTGTGCTCCTTCCCTACCTTTCATGGTAATACTGTGGCCTGCCTCTTATCCTGGTACTAAGTTAAAGTAAAGTTTGAAAGTTCCACTCTGAGCCTTGACTCTTGGCCACAGTGAGGCATGTTGAAGGTTCCTTCTGGTTTATTCTTATTTGGATTCCCCATGGACCATGTGAGGCCAGGAACTCTCAAGTTCTGGAAAGATACGACTGCTTCTGGACCTTTGCGTTTATGATTACATGGTATCGGGGATGATTAGATGACTTTTAGTGATTCTTCTGGCCTCTAAAGATCAGTCAATAATTTTCTAGTTTTGGAATTGAAATGGTTGGGGTGAACTCGGCTTAGGATATAATCTCACTTAATGAAGTCAAAACATTTGAATTTTCTAACCAAATAATTATGTTTTAAACCCCAGCCTTGATAGAGTCTCTAAAAAATGTCTTGAGACAGTTATGGGAAGTCTTCAGCTTCATTCACCTTTGAATGCTGCCAAGTTGATTACTCTCCTAGCCCACATCTCCTTGATGTGTATGAGGAAGGACTGGGTCTAATTTTGGGGGTGGGCTGGCAAGGTAAGAAGGTGAGGTCAGTTTTTACCAGAGTACTAAAAATTCTAGTACCTTAGATTGAGGGTATGGGAGAAAAGGTGTCTACCCAGGTCATAGTTCTGAAAATAGGCAGTAGCATGAAGTACCAAACCTATCTAATACTTTATTAGATGTCCATCTCAAATACAGGGAGTTTGAAAATAATGTTTTTATCATTTGGTATTTCCATGCTTGGACTCATTTGGGAAAATAATGTTTTTTGACTTTTTTCTATTTTCATGCCCTGCACAGACCCTACCTGGTACAATTTTCTATTTCTTAGCTCAGAGTGTCTATAGAGTGGGTTGCCTGGTATGTCAGCTGCCCTCACTCTTGTGTAATAGAAATGTATTTCCAGGCTGGGGACATGGAGGAGACGAACTGGATTCCTCCCTCCTTCTGTTGCCAGGCCTCTCTGCATTGGCACTTTATCTTTTCAGTGTTTCTGGCTGTGTTGGGTTTATTTGTGAGACTGATGTAACAATAAAATGAAATCTTCCCCTCTGTGTGCTTGTCTGACAAAGTCTTTGTGTCAGGGCCCCAGTCTGGAAGGTGGGGGAGACCAGGTACATTCTGATTGCATCAGTGTTTTTCTCTTAGGGTCTTCTGTTCCTCCATTGTTACTGGCCCTTCAGGTGTCTCTTATTGACGGCATGTCCTTGGGCAAGTTAGTGAACTTCACTGAACTTGGTTTTGTAATCTATAAAACAGAAGTAATAACAGTGCTTACCTCGCAGCATCAAATGAGAAAATCCATATAGAGTGGTTGGCATATGGTGGTCACTCAGAGCTTCAAATATGGGAACAATCTTTTATGGTGGGTCAGTCAGCAGTGTTTGAGAGAACACTTCTAGAAAAGGAAATATAGCTAGACACAGTGGCTCACACCTGTAATCCCAGCATTCTGGAAGGCTAAGGCTGGAGGATTACTTGAGCCCAGGAGTTCAAGACCAGCCTGGACCATACAGTGAGATCTCTTCTCTAAATTTTTTTTTTTCATTAGTCAGGAGTGGTGGCATGCAACTGTAGTGCTAGCTACTCGAGAGACTGAGGTGGGAGAATCACTTGAACCCGGGAGGTCTAGGCTGCAGTGAGCTGTGATTGAGCCACTGTACTCCAGCCTGGGCAACAGAGTGAGACCCTGTCTCAAAAAAAAAAAAAAAAAAAAGAAATATTTATTTAGTTCAAACAAATGGAAGAGGTTTGAGAATGGAAAGGGTTGAATGAACCTTAATATATAGTTAAAGTCATTGTCTAAATGGCATCCCAAATAAATGTATTTTAAAGATGATGGAAACTTACGTTTTAAGTATTGATGTTTTTAATATGACTTAAACAGCATGGTTAAATAGTCAACAAGCAATCTGCTTTCATTATGACAATGGTTATCATCATCTAGAATTATGGTTTTACTACTACTCAGACGATACTGCCATTCTACCTCAAAAGATTTTGTTTTGTTTTTGCCAATTTATTCTAATGATAAAAAACGTCAAGTATTTCACCTACTAGGTCCTTAAGCAATGAGTGACAGAATCAATATTCATAAGCATCTCAGAAGAATAAAACCAACAAATTAAGTTTTACCCAGAGTTAAGAATATATATTGTTACCTTCATTTTAAAATACTTATTTCATTTGCATAGTGGGGGAGAACTTGGATTAACAGAAATTCGTGTTAAAATGATACTGATGTTTTAGTTGATTACACGTTGTATGTAGAAATATTAAGGACTAGGACTCTTTGTATAGGAGATGTCATTTGCAAGACAGGGACGTGTATACAGTTTGTGGCATGTCCAGAAAAGTGCAATGGTAGTATGATTACTGTCTTCAGAGTTGTCATTGGAAAGTGGCTTTTTTTTCTGGTACCAAAGGCAAGCATTTCTTTCTTTCTTTTTTTTTTTTTGAGACGTCGTCTCGCTCTGTTGCCAGGCTGGAGTGCAATGGCATGATCTCGGCTCACTACAACCTCAGTCTCATGGATTCCAGATTCAAGCAATTCTCCTGCCTCAGCTTCCCAAGTAGCTGGGACTACAGGTGCACACCACTACGCCCAACTAATTTCTGTATTTTTAGTAGAGATGGAGTTTCACCATGTTGGCCAGGATGGTCTCGATCTCTTGACCTTGTGATCCGCCCGCCTAAGCCTCCCAAAGTGCTGGGATTATATGTGTGAGCCACTGTGCCCAGCTGAAGGCAAGCATTTCTAATAAATGGAGGTAGCAGAGAGGTATACCCTGACTCAACTGGAGGAAAGCATTTACTATATACCAAGGACGATGCTATCCCCTGCAAAGAAGGTGGTATTATTCAGTTTTACAGAAGAGAAAACTAAGGCTTAGAATAGTATCAATAAACAATGATTGAGCACAATTATTATTTTAATAGTATCTTCATGACATTTAATATTGAGCACATCCCAGCACTTTGGGAGTCCAAGGTGGGAGGATCGCTTGAAGCCAGGAGTTCGAGACCAGCCTGGGAAACATAACGAGATCCTATCTCTACAAAAAATTTAAAAATTAGCTGGGCACAGTGGTGTGTGCCTGTAGTCTCTGCTACTCCAGAGGCTGAGGCAGGGGGACCCCTTGAGCCCAGGACTTCAGAGGCTGCATTGAGCTCTGATCACACCACTGCACCCCAGCCTGGGCATAATTTCTAATGCCAAATTCTTTGATTCTAGGACATCTTTATTAAAATGGCATATCAAATGTAGCTTCTTGTTGATTCATGCATTATGAGCTTGTTTGAAGGGTTCCAGGCTGCTGTTCTCAAGAAGCAGAGACAAACTAATCTTTGTGTTATTGCTTAGATCAGCTGTTGCTTCAAACTTCTATTATCAGTGCATCCTGAGCTATAGTACAGCGCTGTCTTATTTCATACTTACCTGTCTGGCCACTGACCTACTGGAGGCTATTTCTCACATGGTGTCAAGCACATGGACATTGTGACAACTGTTTTCTTGACGACCTTTTTATTAAACGGTTGTGGTGTTTTTTTTTTTTTTTTTCTTTTTTTTTTTGAGATAAGCACATGGACATTGTGACAACTGTTTTCTCAGGGACCTTCTTATTAAAGGATTGTGGTATGTTCTTCTTTTTCTTTGTCTTTTTTTTTTTTTTTTTTTTTTGGTCTCACTCTGCCACCCAGACGGGAGTGCAGTGGTGCGATCTCAGCTCACTGCACCTCCACCTCCTGGGTTCAACTGATTCTCCTGCCTCAGCCTCCCAAGTAACTGGGATTATAGGTGCCCCACCATCACACCTGTAGAGACAGGGTTTCACCATGTTGGCCAGGTTGGTCTGGAACTCCTTACCTCAAGTGATCTACCTGCCTCATCCTCCCAAAGTGCTGGGATTACAGGCATAAGCACCGCCTGGCTGGTATGTTCTGAAAGACTCAAGCCACCAGGTGCCTGACCAGAATGGACAAAAAGGTAGGTGTTCACCTTCTTTTAGATGGTGACTTATTCAAAAGTTCTAGCAACCTGATGGCCGTAGGCCTTATTCTTTCTTTCCAGCATCTTTTTTACATTCTTTCCTGGGCCTATGCATCTTCTGACAAATTCTAGCCACCATAATAATCAGAGAGGGGACTTCAATCCCGGTGTTGCTTTTACTTTAGCCAGAGTAACCTCCCAATTTGTAATTAAAACAGAAAATCAAACTCTCCAGGGAACCCAGATACTCCCATGTTGACATACACTAACACTGCCACTTGCCTTAAACAAGAGAAGTGGGTTGAGAAGAGGGAGTATAGTTATTCTAGTAGAGGTACTTGTGTGCCAAGGGACAGATTGGCAGGCAGAGGAAATAGGGACATAGTATCTTCTGTACTCTAAGCCTGCATAAGAGGAATTTAACTGCTTTCATCAGTTAGCAAACTAATTGAGGGGTTCTGTTATGAAATGCTGGACTCCTTGAATACATTGGATAGCCTTGTGCTTGAGGTGGATGCTATAGTGATAAGTGATTTTCATCTTGCTTGTTCTGGAAATAGGTAAGGACATGAGAATTTGAATAGTGCTGGAGCTGACCATAATGAGGGGGCAATTATCCTGCTTTATAAGTCCTGCAGAAACTGAGCTGTAGGACTCAAAATACAGCGGATTAGAAACATACCTTCCTCCTGAAATGCCAATAAAATGACAGTAAAGGAATGTTAAATGATATAAGGACAAAGAACATGAGAGAAATTATGGCAGCATCCAGGCAATGTCAGCAAAACCTTTGAATCTGGAAAGCAAAAAACAAGGAACAAACTGAGTAAACCACAGAAAGCAGAAATCTGGGACAGGCGCTGGAGGAGTGTTACCAGCAATAAGCAAGCACATTTGTACCACAGAACCCCAGAAAAGGCTTAGGAATTGGAGGTATCAGTTATCTGGAAAACAAGAGGTAGTAGATGGAGGGCTTAAAAACAAGATGGTTACTTGAAAGACTATAAAGTTAGTCCTGAGACTCTCACCCCTTATAAATTCATTCATTCAATCTCCTGGGGAAGACGAACTAGTTGGAGCCACCAAGAACAACTGGGAGCTGAGGGGAGACATCCTACTGAATATAGGGATTTAAAGCTTAGCATTCTGTTTGTTTTTTTAAGACAGGGTCTCACTCCATTGCCCAGGCTAGAGTATGGTGGCATAATCATGGCTCGCTGTAGCCCCAACCTCCTGGGCTCAAGTGATTCTCCCACCTCAGCCTCTTGAATAGCTGGGACTACAGGCATGCACCATCACACCTGGGTAATTTTTATATTCTATGTACAGACAGGATTTCACCATGTTGCCTGGGCTGGTCTTGAACTCCTGGACTCTAGTGATCTGTCTACTTCGGCCTCCCAGAGTGCTGGGATTACAGGCATGAGCCAGTATGCCCAGCCTAAACCTTGGCATTCTGAAGAGTCGGAAACCCTTCCTTGGCTTAGATCCCAGAACTCTGAAACTTGGCTGTTATCTTAGGATACTGCTTTCACTGCAGCCCTCTCAAGGTGATTTTTTTCTCCCACAGTCCTATTACTGTTCCTGGAGATGGGGTAGATGATATTCTTGTTCCTCATTACTGCTTCCAGACATGTCTCCTATCTTTTAAAACTCTCAGTTTTAAAAACTCCCATACCATCAAATTATATCTCTTCTCTTCATTGCTATCATCTACAAAATCTACAAACCCGTGGGTCATTCCCTCTCATTTCTCAGTAAGTTTAGCTCGTTACTCATTTCATTTCCTGCAACACTACTCCTGATTTAATTCTTGGCAATTTTTAATTACACACATGGATAATCCTTCCAACATCTGACTACAGGTTCTTTGAATAGTTTTCCACTGATCTTGTTCTCTATTTCCATCCATTCACTCTCACAGTCATACCTTAGATCTGTCTTATTATTAGTAAAAGCTGTAACCCCTCCATAATCTATCTCATCTGACCACCACTGTCTATCTTCCAGACATCTGGTAACTTAACTCCAGCACTCCTTTCACAACCACCTTTTCATTGTCCCTAATCTCCAAGTTCCTTCTCTTCCCATCATAATCAACTTAAATCTCAGGAGCAATCATTATAATCATGCAAATTGCATGTATGTTTAACTTAGTTTACCCCTTTTTGTCACACTCACTTTGCAAAATCACAACTTTAAAGCCAGCTCTTTGCCTACTTTGTACCTACTTCTGTGCAGCAACTATGCTGAATAGTATCTCTTTAAATTCTTATCCATAACTTTCAGGCCTTTAATGCTGCCTGACAATCATATTTCCCTATTTACCTTCCCATTCTCCTAGATCAGGAGTCAGCCAACTTTTTCTGTAAAGGGCCAGATAAACATTTTTGGCATTGCAGGTCATAGTCTCTTTTGCAGTTATTCAACTATGCCACTGTAGCATGAAAGTAGCCAGAGGCAATATGTAAATAAATTTGAGGTGCATTTTTTTACATGTCATGATGTAATATCATCTTAAATTTTCACCCAATCATTTAAAAGTAAAAAAGTATCCTTAGCTTGTGGACTGCACCAAAATAGGATTTGGTCACAGGCTATAGATTGCTGTGTTATGTCCTAAATTATTTCATACCTTCTCTTTTCTTCCAATACTTCCTTCCCCATTCTCTCTCTCAGATGATGACCTTGCTTTCCACTTCATTCATCCCTCACATCTACTTACTTACCAGCATCTATAGGCATATGTTCAGCTTTCCCTTCCATTGCTGTGTTACCTTGCACAATGTCTAAATACTACATAACTCGCTGTTTTTCTTCCTCACTAGAGTCTAGTCCCAGAAGACAGTTTTGTCTGATGTATACCCAGAACCTGGAACAGTGTTTGGCACATAGTAAGTGCTCAACAAATACCTGAATGAATGAATACTATGAGACTAGCAGGCAGGCAAAAGTATAGAGAATTTTACTCCAGAAGAACTTACCTCTCTTTCTAAGAGAAAAGACCTACCTGTCCTGACAGTTTGAGATCTCCTTGATTATCCTAAGTGGTACCTTTTCAAATTTATTTGAAAAAACACGCACAATTGAAAAAAAACAACTCCTATTTTATGGGATCAAACCAGTATATAATATGTATATATGATATGTGTGTGTAAGAAACTGAAGTTTCACAAAGTAATTCCCTTTCCATGTATGACGTATTCTGAGGTAGTATTTTCTATTCTGTTCTGTCATTTAGAGGAAATAGAACTGATTAGATTGATTTCACAAACTATCAGAAGTTTGAAAAATACTGCAGTATGTCCTACTAATTACAAGTCCTGAGTATGTACACAGAACCTTTTTTTTTTTGGAGACAGAGTCTTGGTCTCCAGCCCAGGCTGGAGTGCAGTGACATTATCTCAGCTCACTGCAACCTCTGCCTCCTGGGTTCAAGTGATTCTCATGTCTCAGGCTCCCAAGTAGCTTGGATTATAGGCCCATGCCACCATGCCTGGCTAATTTTTGTATTTTTAGTAGAGACAGGGTTTCACCATGTTGGCCAGGCTGGTCTTGAACTCCTGGCCTCAAGTGATCTGCCTGCCTCAACTTCCCAAAGTGCTGGGGTTACAGGTGTGAGCCACCTCACTGGCCAATATAAACAGAACTTTCCATCAGCTTTCTAATGCCCCACTCTTACATATTAGTGGATAGCCAAGGATATCCAGACTTTTAAGAAAAGCTTCCAACACAAAACAGAAACAAAGACTTAAAAATTCAACACAGACAATTCAAGAAACAAAAGAAAACATTAGAAATAATTTTAGAATAATCAGATACTGCAACCACCAAATGGAACAGACTGCTACATTTAAAAAGGGGAGGAGGGTGGACAAGAAAGTGCTTCCCTGGAGGACATTATGCCAAATGGAATAAGCCAGGCACTGAAAGACAACTTCACGTGATTCCCAATGTAGAATCTAAAACAAACTCAGAGAATAGAATGATGGTTACCAGAGAGTAGAGGGAGGAGATATTAGGAGAAACCGGGAGATGTTGGTCAGAGAGTACAAAGTTTCAGTTAGACAAAGGGAATACATTTTTTCAGATAAATAGTATAGCATGGTTAATAATAGTGTATTGTATATGTCAAAATTGCTGAAGGCAAATTTCAAGTATTCTCATCACAAAGAAGTATTTGAGGTGATGGATATGTTAATTAGCTTGATTTAATCTTTCCACATTGTATACATATAACATCACTTTGTACCCCATAAGTATATCCAATTTGTACTTGTCCATTTACAATAAAAGTTTACAAAACTAATAAATGTTTTTTAATTATAAGAGAGGTTGACAAAAAAGTGCTCTGGTACATTTAAAACATGATAACAAAAATTTTCAAATTCAAAAGAAAAGCTGCAAGATGGAAATCTTTCAGAAAAACAGAAGTAGAAAACAGGGAAGAAGAGATAAAATTATTTCAGGACAAAAGTTGTGCAATAGGTTTAGAGAACAGCTAGTCCAGAGTGCAGGATGATGGGCTCCTAGAGAGTTGTCTCCAGTTTTTAAAATAAACTGAGAGACTACTGGATGTGTTTCAATGTTTTGAGAGGAGAATTTGAGATAAACTGATTATAGACACTAGAATGCTAGGTACTTCAGAAAGTTGCATGGAGAAAGAGGCAATGGTTAACCTCAAAGAAAGGAAATGTAATCATACTATGCTAGTTGGACCAATTATATACCTTTATAATAGTATAATGAATAGTCCCCTACCTATATAGGGTGATACAAATTGAAGGACGGAAGATGGAGAAATAATATATGTATGTATTAGCAGTCGTTAGAGTATAAATATATATCTTATTTCCCATAACAAAAAGTAAAATAATGTCCCAAACTGAAAAATTAAGAACTAGTAGTATAAGCAGGCTATTTAGAAATTTGGAGATAAATCCCAGAAGAGATAGCTGGGAGAAAAAAGATTAGATCTAGGGAGTAGAAACTGAGTGTAGAGGACTGGAACAGAGTCTACTGTTTTTCATTATAAACCTAGTGATATTATTTGATTTATTAATGTAATAATAAAAATCTGATTAATGTGGTACTTCATTTATTTGAAAATTTTAGGAGGAAGGACTGTTTTCATTAAGTTTTTTTTTTTTTTTTTTTTTTTAGGGGGGGGTCATTATGGTTTCCCAGGCTGGAGGGAAATGGCACGATCTTGGCTCACCACAACCTCCACCTCCTGGGTTCAAGTGATTCTCTTGCCTCAGTCTCCCAAGTAGCTGGGATTACAGGTGCCCACCACAACTGGCTTTTTATATTTTTAGTAGAGACAGGGTTTCACCATGTTGGCCAGGCTGGTCTCAAACTCCTGATCTCAAGTGATTCACACACCTCGGCCTCCCAAAGTGCTGGGATTACAGGTGTAAGCCACTTCGCCTGGCCCTTCTACATCTTTTTTTTTTTTTGAGACAAAGTTTTGCTCTGTCACCCAGCTGGAGTGCAGTGGCTCAATCTCAGCTCGCTGAAAACTGTCTCCCAGGTTCAAGCGATTCTCATGCCTCAGCCTCCTGAGTAGCTGGGATTATAGGTGCTTGCCACCATGCCTGGCAAATTTTGTATTTTTAGTTGAGATGGGTTTCACCATGTTGGCCAGGCTGTTCTTGAACTTCTGACCTCAGGTGATCCACCTGTTTTGGCCTCCCAAAGTGCTGGGATTACGGGTGTGAGCCACCACACTGGGCCTATTTTCATTAAGTATTCTAAGATACTGGGAAATCAACAATACTGATTGGCACCTCTAAAAGGAACTAAAAATTCTCCCCACTCTAGTACTGACCTGCACTGTGGTGTTTTGTTATTTTAGGGACCCCAGTAACTTGTCAGCAGTAGCTCTAGAAACATAATATTCTGTCCCCATACATTGTTGTTATCGTGGTGAACACCAGCAAGTGATGCACTTCGGTGGCTTTATACGCAGCAATAGACTGAAAAATCCCACTAAACAGGGCTGAGTAGGAGGGAGCATCCTAGCGGGTGCACACAATAAAGAAAAGGGCTCATAAGACCTTTCCAGGGAATGCTCAGAAATAACTGGAAGGATGTGTGTATGTGTGTCCCTAGTCATAATCACTGGAGGCACAATACAATGAAATCACCGACGCTGTGCATAACTCCATTTGTTCTCCTGGACTGGTATTGCCTGGGTAAGTGCTGGGTAGATCAGAATGGGTGGGGTGGAAGAATAAGGGGCATCCAGAGAGCTATGTGATCACTGGACGGGAAAGGGCATGGGGGGATGCAGACAGATGGCAAAACCTTGGTCCAAGATATATTTGTCCCAGATACACAAATTGTCACTTTGCTCCCTCCCTTTGTGACTTCCACACTTATAAAAAAGGTTCCTCTTCCTTTTCTAACCATGCCCCACCAGGGAATTTTTCAGGCCTTACAAAGAAGTGAGAGGACCCAGGCCAGGTGGGAGGTTACACCGGGACCTATAGCACTCATTTCGAGGAAGGGAGTAGGGAAACTTAGTTACAAGGAAGCAAGGAAAAGAGAGGGAGAAGAGTGGGTACTAAGGCCAGTGCTGTCTATAAACAGAACAACTCCCATGTGCACATCTTTGGGCATCTCAGCATCCCCTCTCATGAAATCTGATAAGGATTCAAGTAGGTGCTAGATACTTTTCTTTTAGACTAACCAGAGGAGCCTGTCCTATTCACCTTTTCCCTGGTCCCTACAAACATCATATTAATCTGTCTCCAGGTATTAACAATAATAAGACAAAGTCCTTACCCTCAGAGAACTCACAATATTTTGGTGGAGGCTGGAGTATAAAGGCAAATGTGAAAACTTAATTTTATCACAATGGGGTAAAGTTAAGAGATCTATGCAAACATAGAAAGGAGTGCACTTAGGGAAGGTTTTCTGGCTTAGAAGACTCCTGACCTAAAGGAAAAGTGAGAGTTATCTAGATATGAGCAGGGCAGAACAAGAGAAACTGACCCCTCCAGTCTGTTGAGTCACCTGAAATTACATTCATTTTTTGGCAGACATATACTTCCCCCAAACGTTCAGCTGTAGCAGCTGTGCCAGTTCTTCCTTGTCAGCCCGCTCCTTACCTGGGCCTAAGCCTTCATTGTCTCCAGTCAGGCAACTATCTCGTAGTCACACTCCACTCATGGCAGCCACATTCTGTATTTGAGAACAGCACTACCTAACAGCACTATAACATTTTATATTGGCTACATTTAAAGGTTAAAAAACAGGTGAAATATTTTACTAATATATTTTATTTAACCTAATATATCTAAAATATTTAAACCATAAAATTATTGAAATATTTTTCATTTTAAAAATATTGTATTTGAAATTAAATAGTCTTTGAAATATGCTGTATATTTTACACAGCACATTTCAATTCAGTCTAGCCACATTTCAAATGCTCAACTGCCACATGTAGCTAGCTAGTAGTTATACCATGCAGCTCTAAAATTCTGCCCAGACTGAGTGTGCGTGGTGTTTCTCCATTAAACAGATGAAGCCCGTCAGACTGACACACAACTATGTATTTTCTCTAAGCCTCAGTACCTCCCGCCCACCACCTTGAAAAAATTCAGAAGAGAAGGCCTATAAGGTGTCATACGGCAGGGACTCCCTTTAGATGCCAAGTCTAGACAACCCTAAACTGACCCCTAACTTGCACCTGAATCACCTTTTAGCAATCAGATCCAGTGCCTCACTGACACATTTAACCCAGGGAGTCTCCAGTTTGTCTTCTGGCCAGTAGAACACCCACTACAAAGCCTTGACCATTCATCAATGTAACAGCACCTTCACAGGGCAGTCTGGTGAGAGGACATCTAACCCTGCCGCTCTGCTTCCTATTGAGAACAATATCAGACACCTTCTTGTGTTAGATTCACACGAATCTAAGAATCACACGGGCGAAAAATAGAACATTCTGTTAAAACATTTCCAGAAATTAGAAAAAGACCATCTTTAAAAAATCTGTTTAGAGATTAAAACACGGGTATTACATGGAGCATAAATTGAAATCCATTCCCTCATATTGAGCCAAAAACTACAGGCCCAGAGAAGGGAAATGATTAGCCTAAGGTCATTTAATAAATCCCTAGAGGCTGTGATGATTCCCTGCATCCTTGCCACTATCTCCATTGTCTCCACTAAAAAAATACTTCAGTGGGAGACTGTGCTAAAGTACTCCTAAAGTACTTGCTTGAGAAGGACGGCTCTGGGGAGACTAGTTGGCAGCCCTGAACAGGCACTGCCTTACCGGGGCGCAGCGCCCCAATTCGCCACCTCCAGGAGTTCTAGGCGGAGTATACTGCTGGAGCAGTTCTTTCGCCAATTCCCTATCTCCCGGAGCCTGGCCCGGCCCAGCCTAGCCTCATCGCTGTGACCCACTTCCTAGCTGCAGGCTGGACCTAGGGGAGACAAGCGGAGAGCTCCAAGGGGAGGCCACACCCACGAGGGCGGCTCACTGACTTAGAAAGCCGACAGGGTGCTGTGTCCAGGAGGCGAGTAGGCAGCAGGTTAGTACCTAAGGTGCAGGAACCACCCCCAACCCTCTGACTGGGGGTGGGCTTCCCAGAAAAGCATGGCTCGGCCAGTTCCAGTCCCGTTTCAACGCTCAGCACCCGCCCTGCCTGTGCGTGAACAGCTCCGGCCCGCATGGGCAGCCGGAGACCCTGCGTGACACCCGGAGTTTACTGGGGTCTCCGTGCCGAGAGGACTTTTCCAGAGCAATGGCGACTCCATATACCCGCAGCTTCTGCGCCCGGGGAGGATATCCAGGAGCTGCAAAGCTCTACTGGGCCCAGGCTGCCACCCTAGAAGTCCCCTTCCTTCCCAGTGCCGAGGGGAGGCAGGGCCGGGCGCCGGGACCGCGCAGCCTCCGGGCCCTTCGCACGGCGAACCGTTTCCGGGGCGGATGCTTTTTGCATCTGAACCAGCGCGCCCGGTGACGCCTTCGCGTCCAGGCGGAAGTGAGGGCGGAGGATCCTCAGCTGGGTCCCGAGCCTGAGCCAGAGCCGGGAGCCGGGAGCCGGTCGCGGGGGCTCCAAGCTGGGGGACCGCCGGGCCCCCAGCGATGGCGACCCTATGGGGAGGCCTCCTTAGGCTTGGCTCCTTGCTTAGTTTGTCATGCCTGGCGCTGTTCGTGCTCTTGCTGGCGCAGCTGTCAGACGCCGCCAAGGTGAGTCCCGCCCAGTCTCGCTCCTAACGGAAGCTCCTCCCCTGCCACCGGCCTTGCGGAAACTGAGTCTGCCAACCTGCTGGCAGCACAGTCCTGACAGCCAGACCCCTAGCCTCACAGCCCCACACTCCCGACTGCCCAGCGGCACTCTGGCCCTCAGCCCCGGCTGCCTGGCAGTCAGCGTCCCACAGCCGTCCACAGCCCCGACAGTGCTCACAGTCCGGACAACAGCCCCTCCCCACCTTGTCGTTTGCCTTCCCAGCCCCGGCCGCACGCTCCTTTCACTTGACAACCTTTTCACTTCCTAGAGCCTTTAGCTGCCCACCTTATGCTCTGACAGCCCACCCGCGCCCTCCGCCGGCCTCACAGGCCCCTCATGCCCCAAGTTAGAATGATAGGAAGCATTCATCTGACAGAGGGCTTCCCTGTCAAGGACCACCTCGGCTCAGCTCACCCCTAACACCTCCCTTCCTGTGGTGGGAACTTGCCCCGCCTGGCCTGCTTTCCTCCCAATTGCACCTACGGAGCATCTCTCAGCTGCTTCATATTCTCACCTAACTCCCTCCAGGAGCCCCTCGGTCCCTTTCTTGCCTTCTCTCTTTCTGATAATTTAGTGGGTAAGGGAAGAACTAAACTGCAAGAGAGGTGAGGGTGTGGCCTCCCTGGTTTGATTTCTTGACCTTCTAGTCTCTTTATGCTGTTCGCTGGTGCCCCAGCTCTCCAGACCTGCCCTGGCTCCATGCATACCTGTGCTTCCTCATTGATGAGCTAGCTCATCATTGGGGTAAACAGAAGGGATTCACATTAGTATGATAGGAAAACAGAATGATACCGCATTGTTAAGAGCTTTAATTTCTAATTCCTTTAAATGTAGGAGTGGGGAAGGATTACAGGCAGGCAAATGTTTTTGATTCAGAGATTCTTTTTGAAACCTTCTCTACCTCCTACCAGAAACAGGGAGGGCAGCATATCTGACTTTCAAAACATTGCTGGCACCCTCTGCATATCTTGCCTCATAACTATATATTGTGATCATGTATTTATTTGTCAGTCTCCTTTACTAGGGTGTGTCCTGATTATCAGCAGAAACCATGTCTTATGCTTATCTGAATCCACCTCATTGAGCACAAGATCTAACACAGAGCAAATGGTCACTAACTGGTTGCTGAATACATTTGTGAATTGTCAGTAGCTCTGCCTGAAGTATCACTGTATGTAGGAGGAGTGGGCAAGGTCCTCTGGGGACTGATGAGCCACTTCCTTCTCAACTGCATTCCCCTTTGCTGAGGAAGCATCTCCTCTTTTCTCTATCCAGATACTTAGTCACCTGTTCCTCCACCTCTTGAAACTTGTTTTGTTGGTAGTTGTTCTGTCAACCTGGAATTAGAAGCAAGGTTTCCTGGGAACATATACCAAACTGATCTCAGTTACAGTCAGGTTACTTCCTGTGTGCACTTCCTTTCTAGTTGTAGCTGGGTACCTTTAACATTTCATCCCTTCTATGGGACCCAACCAACCCCTTTTATCCATGTCAGTGCCTTTTACCAAGGGGTGAAAGGATGATACGTAGAAGAATTGTGACTTTTTTATGAATCATTTTTAGTTTGATTCTTTCCCAGCCTTTAGTAATGAACATTTCTTATTTACAGGCACAACTATCTGTTTACTATGTGTCTTTCTAGTGGCAGGTAAATGGTAATAACATTAGCATAATTTGATTGTCATGTGACCCATAAATATGGTTAATAAGTCTTAGATCATGTATTATTATTTCAAAATAACTACATGTAATATATAATGATTCATTTGCATTACCATAAAGGACTGTGGCTTTTAAAAACTTGTATCTGTCAAAGTTAAAGTTTTAAATGAATGATTTTAGAATATTTTGTAGAAGATGCTTTGCAAAATGTATATGGCACAGTTTTAAAAAATATTGATGAACTGTCAACACGCTATACTGTTTCCATTTTGGTTACAGAATTTCGAGGATGTCAGATGTAAATGTATCTGCCCTCCCTATAAAGAAAATTCTGGGCATATTTATAATAAGAACATATCTCAGAAAGATTGGTAAGTATCTGGATTACTGAATTACCTGTCACATTTCTTTCTATGGTTGTCAATGTTATCCCAGAATGTTCATCAAATGCATAGTTTTTAAGTATTTCCTTTGAAGCAAAAATGTAAAATTATATATCCATTTGAAAAAGTGAGAGTAAGGCCCTGAGTGCATGATGCAGGCCTAAAGGTACACAGCCAAAACACTAAGACCCAGGTAGGCAGAGTTTCATGGGGGCATATGACTGGGTTTGTGGCACCTAAACTACCCATAGCTATCTTCCTGTACCCCCTTAAGTTTTGGTGAGGGACCTTTTTCCCTCTTGCTTTTCAGTGGAAAGTTAGCGAGCCTCCTTTATCTGGGTTATAATTTTTACAACTTGTAGGTTTTGATGATGTATTGCCAAGTATGTGAAGCTATGTTTACAAGTGTCAGAAGGCTCAGGAAGAAACGAAGATGAGCTGTGTATGTCAGAGTTTCCCATTTGGTGTAAATGAAGAAGTAATAGGTGTGGCAAGATATTACCTGTTCAGCCCTTGGGCAGTTCAGGCAGGCCTGTGATGACTGGGGGATCCTGACTGACTAGCCACCAGCAGCCTTCTCTGCTTGTCCCAGCAGACCTGACAAATGATAGCTTTTTCTGTGTGTGCCATGAAACAGTAGGGATGCAGTTGTGTTACAGCAGGATGAATGTGCTCCTTCCCATGGAATTGTGATGTTCTATGGTTTGTAACCATGAGAGAAGATTGTTGGGATAGGAAAGGAATTTAAGAAAAATACTTCCAAATGGTAGAAACTTTCACATGTACCTGATTTCATAGCTAAATAACCAGCAAAGAGTTAGAAACAAGATTATATTCATTCAGTTAGCAGTATTCCAACCTGTTAAAAAGAAAAGGCCATCTTCAAGTATGTCTAGTTTCTCTGATGCCATTGTCTGTTCTTCCCTGATATGCAAAATTTAGGTTCAGTCTCATATTTGGTAAGTGTGTTCTTGAGAACGTCTCGTGAACCTCCATGTTCCACTTTAAGTGGTGTCATATTAACCAAGTGGTTTGGATATATATTCTTATAGGTTTTATATCAGGAAGTTACTTTATATGATACAAGAATGTTCAATAAATCTTTAATGTTACGTCTATAAATTTTCCAAATTTATTCAGCGCTTACAGTTTATTATCAGTAATGAAATGCGATGCCTGTCTCTTAAGTAGCAAATGAACTTACTATTCAAGTGTTTAGCACTAATCTTTTCACTAACTTTTTGTTATTTCAGGCTCAGACCAAGACCATAGTCATTCATCCTTCGTTATTAGTAAAAATAGCTTTGAAAACAGTAGAAGCAGGGCACAGTGGCTCATGTCTATAATCTCAGCACTTTGCGAGGCCAAGGCAGGTGGATCACTTGAGGCTAGGAGTTCGAGGGCAGCCTGGCCAACATGGAAAAACCCCGTCTCTACTAAAAATACAAAAATTAGCTGAGCATGGTGGCACACACCTGTAATTCCAGCTACTTGGGAGACTGAGGCAGAAGAAGGCTCACTTGAGCCCAAGAAGCAGAGGTTGCAGTGAGCTGAGAATGTGCCACTGCCCTCCAGCCTGGCAACCTAGGTGACAGAGCAAGACTCTGTCAAGAAAGAAAGAAAGAAAGGAGGGAGCGAGGGAGCGAGGGAGCGAGGAAGGAAGGAAGGAAGGAAGGAAGGAAGAAAGGAAGGAAGGAAAACAAACAGTTGAGAATAAGGCTTGCTTGGGGGTTTTCTTCTCTCCCTCCCACTGTTTCTTGTTTCTTTCCTTCAGCTTAGCATTTTTTTGGGGATAGGTTACTAACTGACACTAAAAATTTTTAACTGACTACAATGGCAGGCAAGTTGTGATTCACCAGAATTATGGCTTTACGAGGCCTCCAGTATCTGTGAGGCCCTAGATATAGTTTTACCTTTTGTTTCCTAAGCCTTTCATTTTGTCTTGACTTACCGTGGCTGATGTAAAACTTGGAGTGCTCTGGTTTGTGTTTCGGGTGTGATTTAAAGCCAATAATGTGTTCCTTTTGGCACTAGGGGGAGGTGTTGCCTAGTTCCTTAAGTGGTTAAGCTCTGTCTAGGTCTAGCTCTTAGTGATGCTGGTCAGCCAGAATCAACCTTACTGCTTCCTCTCTGGCAAGGTACAACTTTTGCACAGCACTCAATATCTTTTTGTTATTAAACTGTGTGTGTCCTTCAAAAGAAATACTCAATACTTACTTAGCACTTAAAATTCCCAAGTGATTCTTAGGTATTGTTGCCGAGGCTTCTAAAGCGGAAGTAGGAAACCAAATAGGAGATAAGTTTCATTTTCCTGAAGTTCAGAGATAAAGAACTGATGTAGGAAGCAGGAGTCTTGGATTCTGATTCTGGTCCTGCCTTTTTTTTTTTAAATTGCTGGAGTGCAGTGGAACAATCATAGCTCACTGTAGCCTTGAGTTCCTAGGCTCCAGTGGTCTTCCAGCCTCAGCCTCCTGGTAGCTGGGATTACAGATGTGTACCATCGACCTGGCTAATTTTAATTTTTGTCAAGACTAGGTCTCACTGTGTTTCGTAGGCTGGTCTCAAGTTGGCCTCAAGTGATCCTCACATCTTGGCCTCCTAAAACTCTGGGATTATAGGGATAAGCCACTGTACGTGGCCTGATCCTTTTTCAAATACGAATTTACTCTGTGACCTTCTCTAAGTGTAAGGCTAGATGAGCTCTGATCCTCAGATAACCCCTGTTATGGGATATAGTTCCCTCTGCCCATTTTGTGCCTGCATCCAGTTAGGTACATGCCTGGTCTTCTGTATATTTGGAATAGATATCACACACATTTATGGTGAGAGTTGTGAGCTTTACCCGTATTTGAAATACGATCAGTGGAAATTTAATTTTTCATTACTGTCTTTGTTAGAATTAAATTACCTGTTAAGGATAACCTAACAACTTTTACCATGTACAATTTTTGGTTATTTTTTTAATGTCACAGTTCAGAGGCAACAGAACATGAAAAGATGAATTTCTAGAAATTAATTTTTGACACAGTAACTGTACATATGTATGGGTACATAGTGATGTTTCAATACATATAAGATACAGTGATTTGATCAGAATATTTAACATCTCACACATTTATTATTTGTGTTGAAAATATTCAATATCTTCCTTCTAGCCGTTTGAAACTATAATATGTATGATTAACTATAGTCATCTTACAGTGGTGTAGAACATTAGGACTTACTCCTGCTACCAAGCTGTAACTTTGTTTCCAAAAAGTACATTTTGGTAGGGAAAGCAAAGGAATCAGCCTAGAAGATTGGGTGTCCCCAAGAGAATGGGTAAAGTAAGATAGGATGGTGTAGTAAAGTGCTTGAGGCAGCCAGAAATGCCTAAGAGATACCAAAAGGTAAGAGAATTGTCCAGCAGCTGGCAAGAGGACATGAAGGCTTGCCCTACTTTTGCTGAAGGTGATCAGAGTAGTAGACTCTTAATAGTTGAGGAGAATAATAATTTAGCTATTATTTAGATTTGACAGATTCCTAGGAAAACTCTGATAGCACTGTGTTTACATAAACCATAAATAATTAGCCTTGAAAATGGGGTCAGGGAAATAAGTAACATTCCACAAAAGCATTCATCTTTTTGTTTTTATTTAGTTATTTGGAATAACCAGTTTTTGTTTTTAAATTTTTTTATCATCATTCTACTTCTCCTTGCTTTTTCAGTATATTTGCTCATTAAGTGATTGTTTCTTCCTGTGTGTGGCTTTGAGGGTTCAATTTTCAGAGTTTCAGAATTTACCACTCTATTAAACATGATAAGTCATTTATTTACCACACTGGCAGTTAAGAATGATGTTGGCCGGGTACAGTGGCTCACACCTGTAATCCCAGCACTTTAGGAAGCCAAGATAGGAGGATCACTTGAGGCCAGGTATTCCAGACATGTTAGGGAAACAAACCAAGACCTGATCTCTACAACAAATTTAAAAATTAGCCAGGCATGGTGGCATGCTCCTGTAATCATAGCTGCACTGGAGGTTGAGGCAGGAGGATCACTTGAGCCCAGGAATCTGAGGCTGCAGTGAGCTATAATGGCAAGATTGCACTACAGCCCAAGTGACAGAACGAGACCTCGTCTCTTAAAAAACAAAAAAGAAGATGTTAGTTCAAAAAAGAGATAATTGTTTATCTGAACAATGCCCCACATCACTTTAACCCATTTAAAGTAGTTTTGCTTAGTAACTGAGCAAGTCTAAAGATGATTTGTTAAGTAGTTTTTCTTCCCGTTTGGGATTTTTCCGGTGCATTTTTCTAACTGTTAAACTTTGATAATAGACATTACTATATATGTGTCTGTGGCTTCTTAAATGGTTAAATCTTACCAAAATGCTAATATTGAGATGAAATTATTTTACTTATTGTTTTTTAATCCTTTTTCATTGAGTAAGTTTAATGATTATTCTGGATTTCAGGAAAGCTTTGATCAGAGCAAGCAGAAGAGCTAGCTGGGCTTAAGTGGCATTTTATCTTTGCTTTTTCAGTGATTGCCTTCATGTTGTGGAGCCCATGCCTGTGCGGGGGCCTGATGTAGAAGCATACTGTCTACGCTGTGAATGCAAATACGAAGAAAGAAGCTCTGTCACAATTAAGGTAAAAGATATATCTCTGTCTGTCTCCCTCCCTCTTTTCTGCTTCTGGATGGTTTCTAGACAAGACAGAAAATTTTGGACCCCCATGCCAAAAGAAATAATGGGCCTGTTCTGCCTGCCTCACTGAGATGTTTTGTGGATGTTAGGGCATGTTAGATAGATATGTGCAATGGCACAAAAATGCCCCATGAGTAATTAGCATATTCCAGAAAGATATCCCAGCTTCTGTGTATGCCATGTGTGCCAGAGGCTGAGAGAGCATTTTTAAGCCCTCCTTTCCTTGCCTTTCCAACCCTTTGAAATAATTAAATATATAGTAATTATTCTAGAAATATTACTTCTGGATTTTAAGATTTCTTCATTTTCTGTAGGACAGGGGTCCCCAGCCCCCAGGCCACTGCCTGGTCTGTGGTCTGTTAGGAACAGGGCCATACAGCAGGAAGTGAGCAGTGGGCCAGTGAGCAAAGCTTCATCTTATTTACAGTCACACTCACTCAAATTACCTCCTGAGCTCCACCTCCTGTCAGATCAGCAGCAGCATTAGATTCTCATAGGAGGTGAACACTATTGTGAACTACATATGTGAGGGATCTAGATTGTGTGCTCCTTATGAGAATGAGAATCTAGTGCCTGATGAACTGTCCTTGTCTTCCATCACCCCCAGATGGGACTGTCTAGTTGCAGGAAAACAGGCTCAGGGCTTCCACTGATTCTACATTGTGGTAAATTGTATAATTATTTCATTATATATAATAATAGAAATAAAGTGCACAATAAATGTGCTGGAATCATCCCCAAACCATCCCCCACCACCTCCAGTCCCTGGAAAAATTGTCTTCCATGAAATTGGTCCCTGGTGCCAAAAAGGTTGTGGACTGTTGCTGTAGTAAAGGGAATGTAGATAACTCTCATCACCATTTTGTATCTCTAATGAGTTGTTACTTTATTATAGTAAATTTTTTTACATGGCAATTCCCATTCCTCTTCCCCCAAAGCAGCCCTGTAGGGAATCTGGGTTGGTTAGTTATAACAATTACAAAGATTTCTGCTGTGATTGACCCTGTGGAAGAGCTCTTGCTCCAGCAGGATGCTGAACTATATAGAAATCCTCACTGTACTATGGTTCAACAGATTTGTAAAAAATATACAATTGATGTATCCTGGAAGTCACTTTTTTTTTTTTTGAGAGAGTCTTGCTCTGTCGCCAGGCGCCAGGCTAGAGTGCAGTGGTATGATCTCGTCTCACTGCAACCTCTGCCTCCCAGGTTCAAGCAATTCTCCTCAGCCTCCCGAATAGCTGGGATTACAGGCACATGCCACCACGCCCAGCTAATTTTTCTATTTTTTAGTAGAGACAGGGTTTCACCATATTGGCCAGGATGGTCTCAATCTCGACCTCGTGATCCACCCACCTTGGCCTCCCAAAGTTCTGGGATTACAGGCGTGAGCCACTGCGCCCGGCCAAAAGTAACTTATTATAAGTATCCAGACTATAAACTTTAGTAGATTTAAAACATTTTAAAATCCAGTTTCAGGCATGGCAGCTCACACCTATAATCCCACCACTTTGGAAGGCCAAGGTGGGCGGATCACCTGAGGTCAGAAGTTCAAAGCCAGCCTGGTCAACATGGTGAAACCTTATCTCTATTAAAATTATAAAAATTAGCTATTTGGGAGGCTAAGGCCTGAGAATCACTTGATCCTGGAGTCAGAGGTTGCAGTTAGCTGAGATCGTTCCACTGCACTCCAGCCTGGGTGACAGAGTAAGACTGTCTCAAAAAGAAAGAAAAAAATCCAGTTTCAGAACATTTCTACCACCCCAAAAAATCCCTCATGCCCATTTGCGGTTAATCCCATTTCTAGCTTTACCCCCAGACAATCGCTAGTCTATTTTCTGTCTCTACATACATGGACATTTCATGTATATGGAAATCATACAATGTATTGTCTTCTATGACTAGCTTCTTTCATTTAGCATGTTTTTGATGTTTATCCAAGTTGTAGCATGTATCAGTACTTAATTTCTTTTTATCACTGAATAGCATTTCACTATATAAATATGCATGTATTAGTTGATGGACATTGAATTATTTCTGAGTTTCTACTATTATGAATAATACTGTCATGAATACCTACATAAATGTCTTTGTATGGATATATATGTTTTCCATTCTCCTGGGTTAATTCCTTGGAATGGTTAAATTATGTTTAACTTTTTTTTTGTTTTTGAGACAGTCTCACTCTGTTGCCAGGCTGGAGTGCAGTGGCATGATCTTGGCTCACTGCAATCTCCACCTCCTGGGTTCAAGCAATTCTACCTCAACTTCCCAAGTAGCTGGGATTACAGGTGTGCGCCACCACACCCAGCTAATTTTTGTATTTTTAGTAGAGATGGGGTTTCACCATGTTGGCCAGGATGGTCTCGATCTCCTGACCTTGTGATCCACCTGCCTCAGCTTCCCAGAATGCCGAAATTACAGGCATGAGCCACTCCGCCCGGCCATGTTTAACTTTGTAAGAAACTGCCAGATTGTTTCCCAAAGAGATTGTACCATTTTACATTCCCATCACAGTATATGAGGGCTGTTTTTCCACATCCTTGCCAACACTTGGTATTGTCATTGTCCGTCTATTTGATTGTAGTTCTTCTAGTGGGTGTGTCATACTATACTTTGTCAGTATATGAATTAAGGTCACAAGAAAAATCGGCCGGGTGGGTGCGGTGGCTCATGCTTGTAATCCCAGCACTTTGGAAGTCCAAGGTGGATGGATCATGAGGTCAGGAGATCGAGAGCATTCTGGCCGACATGGTGAAACCTTGTCCCTACTAGAAACACAACAAAATTACCCGGGCATGGTGGTGCCTGCCTGTAGTCCCAGATACTTGGAAGGCTGAGGCAGGAGAATCGCTTGAACCTTGGAAGCGGAGGTTGCAGTGAGCCAAGATCGCACCACTCCACTCCAACCTGGGCTACAGAGCAAGACTACATCTCAAAAAAAAAAAAAAAAAAAAAAAAAAAAAAAAGAAAAGAATCACCAGCCTAGAAAATACTTTTGTATATCTAAATTGATCTAAAGAGTATTCTGTTGAATTACATTTTCTATTGGGGTTTAAGTTGTTTTGGCAGCAGTCCAAACATAATGTCCTAGCTGAATCTAGGAGATTATGTTCAGCTGGGAAAACAACAAACTGCTGTGCTAGCAGTGGTGACAAGTGATTAGCAGTAGGTGAAGATGAAGTCTTGAAGACTTGCCAAAAGATTCTAAAGATCTTTCCTCTTTTTTCTTAAATAATACTTTGGTGAATAGTTGAGTTTATTTCTTACATTGCTATCTGGTTTGTATAGAAATCCTATATGCTTGGCAGATATGTCAGTCAGCTTTACTATTATCATACAAAATTCTGATTTATGGGCTTGAACAGAGATGTAACTTAATTTTCAATTTCCTTTAGGTTACCATTATAATTTATCTCTCCATTTTGGGCCTTCTACTTCTGTACATGGTATATCTTACTCTGGTTGAGCCCATACTGAAGAGGCGCCTCTTTGGACACTCACAGTTGATACAGAGTGATGATGATATTGGGGTAAGTTCTCAGCCTGCCCTAGCTGCTCATGGCCAGTCTCTGTCATCATTTGATGTGAGGTGCAAATGAAAAATAGTCACATACAGATGTTCACGTGCTGAAGCAGATCCTCAGCTAGAGAAGCTAAAAACAGTTCCGATTTCAGTGTATATCTCTTTATGAAGAAATTGCTTGATGAAGCCATAAACGTCATGATTTAAACTGATGATCTTTGGTAAGCGTGCATACAGGGCCTTGCTTTCAGTACCAAGGGCACAATTCTATTGCCATTCCCTGTTTACATTGAGAAAAGTATCAGAGACCATTTTCTCTTCAAGCTCTCCTGCTTGAAACACTTTTCCTGTCAATATCACCAAATATTTTAGAGGCACAAAGGTTTTAGTCAAGGGAAGTATGAAGATCATGATGTTCTTTTCTTAATGAAGTACAGCTTGCAAACCTGCTGATGTTTTATATTTCCTTTTTTTCTACTGCTTAAAAAAAAAAATCTGTGGGCCAGGTGTGGGGGCTTACACCTGTGATCCCAACACTTTGGGAGGCCAAGGTGGGAGGATCACTTGAGCCCAAGAGTTCAAGACTTGCCTGGGCAACATGGTGAGACTCCATCTCTACAAAAAATAAAAACATTAATCGGATGTGGTGGTGCATGCCTGTGGTCTGAACTATTCAGGAGGCTGAGACGGGAGTGTCACTTGACCCGAGGAGTTCGAGGCTGCAGTAACTGATCACATCATAGGACTCCAGCCTGAGCAACAGAGCAAGAAACCTGTCAAAACAAAACAAAACACCTTGAGATTTTTAGAGAAAAATAAAACCATCACTACCATCAGTCTAGATTATCTTCCTGTCTTTAAAACACACACACACGTGTGTACATTATATATGTGCATATATGTAGTGTGTGTGTGTGTATATATATATATATATATAGTTGGCATAATCAGGGTATAAATCATTTCATGGGCTTTTTGTTTATTCACAAATGTCCAGAAATGGACATAGTCCACAAACTTATTATTCAGTATAACTTAGAGAATTTTTTTCTTTTTGAGACAGTCTTGTTCTGTTGCCCAGGCTGGAGTACAGTAGTGTGATCTCAGCTCACTGCAACCTCTGCCTCCTGGGTTCAAGCAGTTCTCCTGCCTGAGCCTCCCGAGTAGTTGGGACTACAGGTGCGCACCACCACACCTGGCTAATTTTTTTTTGTATTTTTAGTAGAGATGGGGTTTTACCATGTTGGCCAGGGTGCTCTTCAGCTCCTGACCTCAGGTGATCACCTGCCTTGCCTCACAAAGTGTTGGGATTACAAGCATGAGCCACCTGGCTGAATATTTTTATCATTATCCTGAATGGAATTGTTTCTGAATTTTCCGTTCTGTCATTATTATATATAATTATTGTTTTAGAAGTTACTTTTTCGTGGGTTATTACATTGGACTGTGTTCCATTTTAAAATGGATAAAATTTAAAATAGTTTTAAGATTCAATTCAAAAGCCAAACTGGAGTGAGCCCTTGCCAACCACAGTCATAAGTCTTTTTACTTGAGCTGGGTGCGGTGGCTCAAGCCTGTAATCCCAGCACTTTGGGAGGCCGAGGCGGGTGGATCACGAGGTCAAGAGATCGAGACCATCCTGGTCAACATGGTGAAACCCCGTCTCTACTAAAAATACAAAAAATTAGCTGGGCATGGTGGCGCGTGCCTGTAATCCCAGCTACTCAGGAGGCTCAGGCAGGAGAATTGCCTGAACTCGGGAGGCGGAGGTTGCGGTGAGCCGAGATCGCGCCATTGCACTCCAGCCTGGGTAACAAGGGCGAAACTCCGTCCCCAAAAAAAAAAAAAAAAAAAAAAAAAAAAGTCTTTTTACTCTGGAACGTCTGTGGATCTATAGGCACAGACATTGAAAGCCTGACTTAAACTACATCCTTCCGTTACAGCATTAAATTTCTGTTCCTGATTTCAGAAACAGGTAACACAGAACATAAATGGATATCGAGATGAAAACATGTAGGGCAGGCATTTAATGGTGGGACCACATGCTCAGTAATCGTTTTGTCCACCAGTGGTTGATTCTGCCTGTGTGTTAACTATTTGAGAACATTGTCTGTGGGAACCCTGGCTGAGTCCTGAATGTCTTTTAAACTGATTCTAGGCAGAGAGAGGTTTTCTGATCAGAGCTGTGAATTTATGGTAACAACTCTACAAAAATAAGTGAATTTTAATTCTTAAAACTGTTGCTTATCCAAGATGTGAGTTCTTCACTATGTACTTTAAAAAGTTTTTGTTAAATTCTGTTTTCATTTTTTCTGTTTTTGTTCAGTGTAGAGCATTTTAACGCAAATAAGAGTACAAATAGTTAAGCTCACCGCAAGTAGTCACAATATTTACTATATCATATATCCATGACACACCATCGTTATTACCAAAGCATTACATTAAAACATGTTTTGTATTTATTGTAATTTTATCAGGTGTAAAAGAACAAACATAAAAAGGGTAAATCTCTATTTGCGTTCCACCAGCATCCATGACCATGAGCAGCTAGTTCAATCTCGTTCCTCAAAGGATTAGCTGATTTGTTTAGTCTTTTCAACTTGTTCCTTAAGATTTTTCTCCCCTACCTTGAAGCATAGATAACAGCACTAGGAAATAGAGAGGTCCTCTGCTGATCAAGTACATCCTCCTTCCCAGCATTGCTTATGTCAAAACAAACCAGTGGTGATAATATTTTCTTCCTCTGGTCCTTGACTCAGGGGATGCTATTTTATACACAAGTTCATTGAAGCACCATATTCTTATGGTGTCATTTTAATCTACCTGACCAAAATCTGTTTTGAGGCAATATAACACCAAGTCAGGGTTAGGAGGCTAAGTTTTAGTCTTTGTGCTAATTTGTTAAATGACCTTGGGTTTATTTTCTTAATGGGAAATCAAGCAATTCTATAACTTTAGCCTGACTCTTTTTTCTTTTTTAGCTTTTTTCTTACATTTTTAAAACATTTTAAGCCTCATGGAATTGCCTTTATTATTTTCATTTGTAAGGTTAAAAGTTTAAAAATAGGCTATAGGTCCCAGCTACTTGGGAGCCTGAGGCAGGATTATTACTTGAGGCCAGGAGTTCAAAGCTGCAGTGAGCTATGATCACACCTGTGAATAGCCACTGCATTCCAGCCTGGGCAACGTGGCTAGACCCTATTTCAAAAAAAAAAAAAAAAAAAAAAAAAAGAATAGGTTCATGTCTAGTCTGGGCAATATAGTGAGACCCCATCTCTTTAAAAAACAAAAACAAAAACAAAAACCCACTTTTTAAATAGAGTTTTAGGGTTTATACAAGCCATTACCTAAATTAAGTGAAAAGTCGGAGGAATTTTGGCAAAAGAGGAGGAAAGATTCTTTATAGGAAACTCTTTGATGTCTTTCAAATGTAGACATTGTATAAAATATCTTGCTATTTAAAAACAAGACCAGGTGTTCTAACTCCTATAATTACAGTTATGTGTTTATGTACATAGCTTTCCATATACATGCTGACTCCTGCCCTGGATATATAATAGAGCTTTTTCCAAACACACACAGCAAAATAATGTCATTTCTTTCCTAGAGGCAAAGTTTAGTGTAAGAGGTACAACTTGTGACTTGGACCTTCTGTTGGAACATTTAGAAGGTTTGCTAACATGGGGTTCAGGAAAAAGAGATCAAGGGAAAGGCAAACAAAAGCAATAAATTACTACTGAATGCTTTTTGTCATTTAGACAGCTGTGTTTATATCTCATTCATAAATAGATTAGCATAGTGGTTTCCTGTGTAATGACTACAAACATCCAGTTGCACTGGCTTACTTCGACCAGGATAGGTTGGTTTTCTACTCATATACCTGGGCAACCCCTTCAGTAGCCTCTTTCCTTAGGTAGCAACTTACATGGAAGCCACCGGGTGCTTAACAATAGAAGATTCAAGTCTCTGTTGAATAGAGATGCTAAGTAAATGATTTCCGACTATCCTTGGTAATAGAGGGTGATTGTAGCACTGGAGCTGTGTCTCTTTTCATTACAGATTGGGGAAGCTGGGAAATGAGGAAGCTTTTGGAAGCTAGTCCAGTTAGTGTATGTGTTGAAGGTACAGGGACAGATTAAAAACAACCAAGATAAGATTCTGTCAGCTTACCCTCCCAGAGTGAATATGGCCCCAAGCTGGCAAGAAAACAGTTCTAATGGAGACAGGAAATTAAAAGACAGATCTTTCCTCTGACACAGATTAGCAATATAGTATTGAATAAAGCAAGGAAAGACCCTATTTTCCATATCTATAACATGGAGAGGTATTAACATGAAAATAGATTGTTTTCCCTACCAGTTAGGGAAGGCTTCTTTTTAACACAAATGACCAATGTCTTTTGCTTGGTCTCCACTTCTTTAAGGGAAATATCTTTGGAAATGATGACCCATGGGAATGTTTCACAAATATCGCTTATGTTTCTTGAACTACCTAGGTCTGTGTTTTGAGTTCATACTGTATCTGGTAGTTGAGTGCTTAGCCAAATAGATGCTCTGTTTGAAAAGTTCACCTGCTTCTATCTCTGTGGTGGGCTGGTGACTGTTTTATGTCTGTGTTTTACACTGACTGTGCCATCTCTAATGTTCTCCATTCCTGGACTTCTAGGATCATCAGCCTTTTGCAAATGCCCATGATGTGCTAGCCCGCTCCCGCAGTCGAGCCAACGTGCTGAACAAGGTAGAATATGCCCAGCAGCGCTGGAAGCTTCAAGTTCAAGAGCAGCGAAAGTCTGTCTTTGACCGACATGTTGTCCTCAGCTAATTGGGAATTGAATTCAAGGTGACTAGAAAGAAACAGGCAGACAACTCGAAGAAACTGACTGGGTTTTGCTGGGCTTCATTTTAATACCCTGTTGATTTCACCAATTATTACTGGACGATTCAAAACTGGAAGCAAAAACATGCTTGATTTTTTTTCTTGTTAATGTAATAATAGAGACATTTTTAAAAGCACACAGCTCAAAGTCAGCCAATAAGTCTTTTCTTATTTGCGACTTTTACTAAAAATAAAGCTGCCTGTAAATTATCTTGATGTCCTTTACCTGGAATAAGCACTCTCTTTTTCACCACATAGTTTTAACTTGATTTTCAAGATAATTTTCAGGGTTTTTGTGGTTTTTTTTTGTTTGGTGGGAGAGGGGAGGGATGCCTGGGAAGTGGTTAACAACTTTTTTCAAGTCACTTTACTAAACAAACTTTTGTAAATAGACCTTACCTTCTATTTTTGAGTTTCATTTATATTTTGCAGTGTACCCAGCCTCATCAAAGAGCTGACTTACCCATTTGACTTTTGCACTGACTGTATTATCTGGGTATTTCCTGTGTCTGCACTTCATGGTAAACTGGATCTGAAATGCCTGGTGGCTTTTCACAAAAAGCAGATTTTCCTCATGTACTGTGATGTCTGATGCAATGCATCCTAGAACAAACTGGCCATTTGCTAGTTTACTCTAAAGACTAAACATAGCCTTGATGTGTGTGGTCTCACTCATCTTCTAGTATCTTTAAGGACAGATCCTAAGGACTTGGACACTTGCAATAAAGAAATTTTATTTTAAACCCAAGCCTCCCTGGATTGATAATATATACATACTTAGCATTTCCAGTCATGTTGAGAGGCAGCCGTGTGAGCTCCAAAGTGTACAGCTTTGAACTAGGGCTGGGGTTGCGGGTGCCTCTTCTGAAAGGTATAACAGTTATTGGATAACTGGCTTTTTTCTTCCTATGTCCTCTTTGAAATGTAACAATAAAATAATTTTTGAAACATCCACCAGTGTATCTATCTCCTAGCTTCTTCCTCCTCTCTTTTGCTATATGAGATTGAAGATATACTTTGTACCCTGTTCTGAGACTACTGTTTTAATACCAACCTAACCGTAAAACATTGGTGTAACTTATCTGTGTGTGCATGTACAGAGAGACAGGATATATGAATTTTGGGGTGGGTTTCTGAAAAGTATACTAATATTTTGATAAATTGGGAGATTTTTAAGTTCCTGAAGGAGTACTTGTTCTGAGAAATTCTTGGCAAAAAAAATAGAAGTACATTAAATTCATAAAAATGAGGTTTTAGGAGCTGTTAATGGGGTTTTGGGGGTTTAGTAAAATTTAGTTTTTTAAGCACCCACAAATATAACTAAAATTATCTATTTTATTGTTAGTATTAAAAGATTTAATTTCAACCATGACCAAGTAGAATTTATCCCAGGTAGGTAAAGCTGTTTCAACATTTGAAAATAATGTAGACTATCACGTCTAAAGGAGAAAAATTACATGACCATATCAGTAGCAGAAAAAGCATTTGACAACCCCATTCATGATAAAAATTCTCAGGAAACTAGTACTAGAGGGGAATTTCAACTAGATAAAAAAATGAGCTTACCAAAAAAAAAAACCACAGTTAACATCATATACTTAATGAGAAATTAGAAGCTTTCCCCCTAAGATCAGGAATAAGGCAAGGATGTCTTCTCTTACTACTCCTTTTCAATATTGTACTGGAAATCCTAGCCAATGCAATGAGACAAGAAAAGGAAATAAAAGGTATACATATTGGGAAGGAAGAGATAGAACTGTCTTTGTTTACTGATGCAATGATTGTCTATGTAGAAAACCCAGTAGAATTGACAAAAACAAAAGACTAGAACTAATAAGTGATTATAAAAGGTTGCAGGATGCAAAGTTAGTATACAAAAGTCAATCAAACCAGATGCAGTGGCATGTATCTGCAGTCCCAGCTACTCAGGAGACTGAAGCAGGAGGACTGCTTGAGGCCAGGAGTTTTGAGGCTGCAGTGAGCTATGATTGCTGCATGAATAGCCACTGCACTCCAGCCTGGGAAACAGCAAGACCCTGTCTCTAAAAAATGTCAATCACTTTCCTATATGCCAGCCATGAACAGATTTTGAAATTAAAAACAATGGCATTCACAGTAGCACCCCCAAAATGAAATACTTAGGTATTAATCTAATAAAATGTGTACAAGATCTATATGAGGACAATTGCAAAACTTTAAGTAAACCAAAGAAATAAATGAAGAGAGATTTCATGTTCACTAATGGGAAGCCTCAATATTGTTTAGATGGCAGTTTTTTCCAACTTGATCTATAGATCCAATGAAATCCCAATCAATATCCTAGAAAGTTATTTTGTGGATATTATTCTAAAGGGTATAAAAAGGCAAAAGACACAGAATAGCCAACACAATATTAAAGGATAACAACAAAGTCAGAAAACTAACACTACCTTTGAGACTTACTGTAAAACTACAGTAATCATGACAGTATGCTACTGGCAAAAAAGGTCAGTGGAACAGGATACAGAACCCAGAAATAGGCCCATGTAAATACAGTCAACTGATCTTTGACAAAGGAGCAAAAGCAATACAATAGAGTAAAAACAGTCTTTTCAACAAATGGTGCTGGAACAACGGGACATCCACATGCAAATAAATAAATCTACATACATACCTTATACCCTTCACAAAAGTAACTCAAAGTAGATCATAGGCCTACATGTAAAATACAAAACTACAAAGCTTTTAGAAGATAACAGAATATCTAGATGGTGGTGATGACATATCTGATAAAGGACTGCTATCTAAAATATACAAAGAACACTTAAGAGACAAAAAATTTTGATTTAAAAATGGGCAAAAGTCCTGGACACCTGACCAAGAAAGAGATACAGATGGCAAATAAACATATGAAAAGATGTTCCACATCATATGTCATCAGGGAAATGCAAATTAAAACCACAGTAGGATACCAATACACACCAATCAGAATGTTCAAAATCTAGAACACTGATAACATCAAATCCTCTCATAGATGTGGCACAACAGGAACTTTTGTTTATTGCTGGTGGGAATGCAAAATGGTTCTGCAAACTTACAAAACGAAACATACCCTTACCATATGATCCAGCAATTGTGCTCCATTACACAGATCCCAGCGACTTCTCAACAGGTGACTGGAACACCTGGGAGAGACTCAACCATTCAACTAAAAAATAAATAAATAAATAAAAGACCCTGAGTCAGGGAGCCAGGTGATCAGGCTTGGCTGGTCCCACACCCACCAAAAAAAAAAAAAAAAAAAAAAAAAAAATTGAAAATGCTCTGGGGTGAGAGTTTCACAGCAAGCACAGCTGAACCCAGGATGGTCCAGCTTTGTGGGGGAGGGGCGTCCGCCATTACCAAGACAATCAACCACTACAGAGGTGGTCTGCCATAGCTGAGGCAGCCTGCTGTTGCCGAGGCAACCCGCCATTACAGAGAGAGTCCGCCATTACAGAGGTGGGCCACCATTGCCGAAGCAGTACTAACTACACCCATATAAACAGGACTGTAGGGAAGATCACACAGCAACTGGGTGGAGCCCACAGCAGCTCAGCAAAGCCTCTGCAGGCAGACAGTGCCTAGGCTGCCTCCTTGCTGGGCAGGGCAGCCTTGAAAAAAAAGGCAGCGGCACAACAGAAACTCATAAATAAAGCTCTAACTCCCTGGGACAGAGCACCTGAGGAAAAAAAAAGGAGTTTATGAGTTCTGCTGCAGCAGACATAAATGTACCTGCCCAAGAACTCTGAATGAACAACGGAGCTCACAGCTCAGGACTTGAGCTCCTATAAAGGACAGACTCTCTCCTCAAGCAGCTCCCTGTCCCCCATATATCCAAAGAGTCACCTCATAAAGAAGAGAACAGACTGACATTTGGCGGGTATCCTTCTGGGACAAAAATAGCAGAAGAAGAAACTGGTAGGAACTCTTACTGTTCTGCAGCTGCTGCAGGTGATCCCCAGGCAAGCAAGGCCTGGAGTGGACCTCAGCAGTCCTACAGCAGAGGGACCAGACTGTTAGAAGGAAAACAAAGAAGCAAAAATAACTTCATCATCCACAAACTGGAAGTTCACTCAGAGACCCAATCTAAAAGTCAGCAACTACAAAGACAATGGGTGAATAAATCCACAAAGATGGGAAGAAACCAGAGCAAAAAGGATGAAAACACCTGAAACCAGAACACCTCTCCTCCTACAAGAGATCACAACTCCTCACCAGCAAGGGAACAAGGCTGGATGGAGAAGGAGTGTGATGAATTGACAGAATCAGACTTCAGAAGGTGGGTAATAAGAAATTTCTCTGAGCTAAAAGAACATGTTCTAACCCAATGCAAAGAAACTAAGAACCTTGAAAAAAGATTTGACGAAATGCTAATGAGAATGGACAACTTAGAGAGGAATATAAGTGAATTGATGGAGCTGAAAAACACAACACGAGAACTTCACGAAGCATGCACAAGTTTCAACAGCCGAATTGACCAAGCAGAAGAAAGGATATCAGAGGTCGAAGATCAACTCAATGAAATAAAATGGGAAGGCAAGAATAGAGAAAAAAGGGTAAAAAGGGATGAACAAAGTCTCCAAGAAATGTGGGACTATGTGAAAAGACCTAATCTACGTTTGATAGGCGTACCTGAATGTGACGAAGAGAATGAATCCAAGCTGGAAAATACTCTTCAGGATATTATCCAGAAAAACCTCCCCAACCTAGCAAGGTAGGCAAATATTCAAGTCCAGGAAACACAGAGAACACCACAAAGATATTCCTCAAGAAGAGCAACCCCAAGGCACATAATCATCAGATTCACCAGGATTGGAATGAAGGAGAAAATGCTAAGGGCAGCCAGAGAGAAAGATCGGGTTACCCACAAAGGGAAGCCCATCAGACTCACAGCAGATCTCTCAGCAAAAACCCTACAAGCCAGAAGAGAGTGGGGACCAATATTCAACATCCTCAAAGAAAAGAACTTTCAACCCAGAATCTCCTATCCTGCTAAACTAAGCTTCATAAGTGAAGGAAAATAAAATCCGTTGCGAACAAGCAAGTACTCAGAGATTTAATCACCACCAGGCCTGCTTTACAAGAGCTCCTGAAAGAGGCTCTACACATAGAAAGGAACAACAAGCACCAGCCACTCCAAAAACATACCAAATGGTAAAAAGCATCAACACAATGAAGAATCTGCATCAACTAACAGGCAAAACAGCCAGCTAGCATCAAAATGGCAGTATCAAATTCACACATAACAATATTAACCGTAAATGTAAATGGACTAAATGCCCCAATCAAAAGACACAGCCTGGCAAAATGGATAAAAAGCCAAAACTCATCGGTGTGCTGTATCCAGGAAACCCATCTCAGATGCAAGGATACACAAAGTCTCAAAATAAAGGGATGGAGGAAGATTTACCAAGCCAATGGAGAGCAAAAAAAAGCAGGAGTTGAAATTCTCATCTCTGATCAAATAGATTTTAAGCAACAAAGATCAAAAGAGACAAAGAAGGACATTACATAATGGTAAAAGGATCAATGCAACAAGAAGAGCTAATGATCCTAAATATATACGCACCCAATACAGGAGCACCCAGATACATAAAGCAAGTTCTTAATGACTTACAAAGAGACTTAGACTCCCACACAATAATAGTGGGAGATTTTAACACCCCATTGTCAATATTAGATAGATCAACCAGACAGAAAATTAACAAGGATATCCAGGACTTGAACTCAGACCTGGACCAAGCAAACCTAATAGACATTTACAGAACTCTCCACCCCAAATCCACAGAATATATATTCTTCCCAGCACCACATCACACCTACTCTAAAACTGACCACATAATTGGAAGTAAGTCACTTCTAAGCAAATGCAAAAGAATGGAAATCATAACAGTCTCTCAGACTACAGTGCAATCGAGTTAGAACTCAGAATGTAGAAACTAACTCAGAACCGCACAGCTTCATGGAAACTGAACAACTGGCTCTTGAATGTTGACTGGATAAACAATGAAATGAAGGCAGAAATAAAGATGTTCTTCGAAACCAACGAGAATGAAGACACAACATACCAGAATCTCTGGGACACATTTAAAGCAGTCTCTAGAGGAAAATATATAGCAATAAGTGCCAACATGAGAAGCAAGGAGAGATCTAAAATTGACACCCTATTGTCAAAATTGAAAGAGCTAGAGGAGCAAGATAAAAAAAACTCAAAACCTAGAAGACAAGAACTAACTAAGATCAGAGCAGAACTGAAGGAGATAGAGACACAAAAAACCCTTCAAAAAAAATTAATAAATCCAGGAGCTGGTTTTTTGAAAAGATCAACAAAATAGACCACTAGCCAGATTAATAGAAAAGACAGAATAACCAAATGGTGCAATAAAAAACGATAAAGGGGATGCCACCACAGATTCCACAGATATTCAAACCATCATCAGAGATTATTACAAACAACTCTATTCACATAAACTAGTAAACCTGGAAGAAATGGATAAAATCCTGGACACTTTCCTCCTCCCAAGCCTAAACCAGGAAGAAGTCAAAACCCTGAATAGACCAATAACAATGTCTGAAGTTGAGGAGACAATTAAGAGCCTACCACCCAAAAAAGGCCCAGGTCCAGATGGGTTCACTGTCGAATTCTACCAGACATACAAAGAGGAGCTGGTACCATTCCTTCTGAAACTATTCCAAATAATACCAAAAGAGGGAATCCTTCTCAAATCATTTTATGAGACCAACATCATCCTGATACCAAAACCCAGCAGAGACTCAACAAGAAAAGAAAACTTCAGGCCAATATCCGTGATGAACATAGATGCAAAAATCTTCAATAAAATACTGGCAAGCCAATTGCAACAGCACATCAAAAAGCTTATCCACCATGATCAAGTAGGATTCATCCTGGGATGCAAGGCTGGTTCAACATATGCAAGTCTATAAACGTAATTCACCACATAAACAGAACCAAATCGTCTCTATTTGCAGATAACATGATTGTATATCTAGAAGACCCCATCATCTCAGCCCAAAATCTCCTGAAACTGATAAGCAACTTCAGCAAAGTCTCAGGATACAAAATCAATGTGCAAAAATCAAAAGCATTCCTATACACCAATAACAGACTTAAAGAGAGCCAAATCAAGAATGAACTGCCATTCACAATTTCTACAAAGAGAATAAAATACCGAGGAATACAACTAACAAGGAACGTAAAGGACCTCTTCAAGGAGAACTACAAGCCATTGCTCAACGAAATAAGAGAGGACACAAACAGATGGAGAAACATTCCATGTTCATGATTAGGAAGAATCAATATTGTGAAAATGGCCATACTGCCCAAATTAATTTACAGATTCAATGCTATCCCCATGAAGCTACTGATGACTTTCTTTACAGAACTGGAAAAAACACCTTAAACTTCATATGGAACCAAAAGAGAGCCCACATATCCAAGTCAATTCTAAGCAAAAAGAACAAAGCGTGAGGCATCACGCTACTGGACTTCAAACTGTACTACAAGGCTACAGTAATCAAAACAGCATGGTACTGGTACCAAAACAGAGATATAGACCAATGGAACAGAATGGAGGCCTCAGAGGCAACACAACATATCTACAACCATCTGATCTTTGACAAACCTGACAAAAACAAGCAATGGGGAAAGGATTCCCTGTTTAATAAATGGTGTTGGGAAAACTGGCTAGCCATGTGCAGAAAGCACAAACTGGATCCCTTTCTGACACCTTACACTAAAATTAACTCCAGATGGATTAAAGATTTAAACATAAGACCTAACACCATAAAAACCCTAGAAGAAAACCTAGGCAAAGCCATTCAGGACATAGGCATAGGCAAGGACTTCATGACCAAAACACCAAAAGAATTGACAACAAAAGCCAAAATAGACAAATGGGACCTAATCAAACTCCACAGCTTCTGCATGGCAAAAGAAACAGTCATTAGAGTGAACTGGCAACCAACAGAATGGGAAAAAATTTTTGCAGTCTACCCATCTGACAAAAGGCTGATATCCAGAATTTACAAAGAACTAAAACAGATTTACAAGAAAAAAACAAACAAGCCCGTTCAAAAGTGGGCGAAGGATATGAGCAGACACTTTACAAAAGAAGACATACATGAGGCCAACAAACACATGAAAACATGCTCATCATCACTGGTCATTAGAGAAATGCAAATCAAAACTACATTGAGATACCATCTCATGCTATTTCGAATGGCGATTATTAAAAAATCTCGAGACAACAGATGCTGGAGAGGAAGTGGAGAAATAGGAACACTTTTACACTGTTGGTGGGAGTGTAAATTAGTTCAGCCATTGTGGAAGACAGTGTGGCGATTCCTCAAGGACCTCCAAATAGAAATTCCATTTGACCCAGCAATCCCATTACTGGGTATATATCCAAAGGATTATAAATCATCCTACTATAAGGACACATGCACATGAATGTTCATTGCAGCACTGTTTACAATAGTAAAGACCTGGAACCAACCCAAATGCCCTTCGATGATAGACTGGACAGGGAAAATGTGGCACATATACACCATGGAATATTATGCATCCATCAAAAACGATGAGTTTGTGTCCTTTGTAGGGACATGGATGAACCTGGAAACCATCATTCTCAGCAAACTGACACAAGAACAGAAAATCAAACACTGCATGTTCTCACTCATAGGCGGGTGTTGAACAATGAGAACACATGGACACAAGGAGGGGAGCACTACGCACTGGGGTCTGTTGGAGGGAAATAGGGGAGGGATGGTGGGTGGTGGGGAGCTGAGGAGAGATAGCATGGGGAGAAATGACAGATATAGGGGAAGGGGAGGAAGGCAGCAAATCACACTGCCATGTGTGTACCTATGCAATAATCTTGCATGTTCTTCACATGAACCCCAAAACCTAAAATGCAATAAAAAAGAAAAGGGGTCTGACGCATGGAGCCAGGTGATCAGGCTTGGCCAGTCCCACCCCCACAAAAGCCAGCAATCTGAAACGCTCTGGATTCAGAGTTTCACAGCAAGCACAGCTGAACCTGGGACAGTCCAGTTCTGTAGAGTAGGAGGCATCTGCCATTACCAAGGCAGTCCACCACTACCGAGGTAGTCTGCCATTGCCGAGATGGTCTGCCACTGCTGAGGCAGTCCACTCTTACCAAGGCAGCCCACCATTGCCAAGGTAGTCTGCCGTTACAGAGACAGTCCAGCATTACAGAGGCAGGCTGCCATTGCCAAGGCAGTTCTAACTCTATCACTGTAAACAGGACTGCAGGGAAGTTCACATGGCAGCTAAGCAGAGTCCACAGCAGCTCAGCAATGCCTCTGCTGGCAGACTGTGACTAGGCTGCCTTCTCGCTGGGTAAGACAGCCCTGAGAAAAGGCAGCAGCACAACAGAAACTTATAAATAAAGCCCTACCTTCCCGGGGCAGAGCACCTGGGGAAAAAAAAAGGCAGTTATGAGTTCTGCTGCAGCAGAGTTAAACAAACCCACCCAGCAGCTCTGAATGAAACAACAGAGCTCACAGCTCAGCACTTGAGCTCCTATAAAGGACAGACTGTCTCCTCAAGCAGCTCCCTGACCACCATATATCCAAAGAGTCATCTAATAAAGGAGAGCTCAGACTGACATCTGGCAGGTATCCTTCTGGGACAAAGATAGCAGAAGAAGAAACTGGCAGCAACCCTTACTGTTCTGCAGCTGCTGCAGGTGATCCCCAGGCAAGCAGGGTCTGGAGTGGACCTCCAGCAGTCCTACAGCAGAGGGGCCTGACTGTTAGAAGGAATACTAAGAAACAGAAAGGAGTAATTTCATCACCAAAAAACAGGATGTCCACTCAGAGACCCCATCTGAAAGTCACCAACTACAAAGACCGCAGGTAAATAAATCCACAAAGATAGAAAGAAACCAGAGCAAAAAGGATGAAAACACCCAAAACCAGAATGCCTCTCTTCCTCCAAGGGATCACAACTCCTCACCAGCAAGGGAACAAAGCTGGATGGAGAATGAGTCTGATGAATTGACAGAAGAAGGCTTCAGAAGGTGGGTAATAAGAAATTTCTCTGAGCTAAAAGAACATGTTCTAAACCAATGCAAAGAAACTAAGAACCTTGAAAAAAGGTTTGACAAAATGCTAATGAGAATAAACAGCTTAGAGATGAATATAAATGAACTGATGGAGATGAAAAACACAACACAAGAACTTTGTGAAGCATACACAAGTTTCAATAGCCAAATTGACCAAGCAGAAGAAAGGATATCAGAGGTTGAAGATCAACCCAATGAAATAAAACAAGAAGGAAAGATTAGAGAAAAAAAGAGTAAAAAGAAATGAACAAAGCCTCCAAGAAATATGGGATTACGTGAAAAGACCTAATCTACATTTGATAGGTGTACCAGAACGTGACAGAGAGAATGAATCCAAGCTGGAAAACACTCTTCAAGATATTATCCAGGAAAACTTCCCTAACCTAGCAAGGTAGGCAAATATTCAAGTCCAGGAAATACAGAGAACACCACAAAGATATTCCTCAAGAAGAGCAACCCCAAGGCACATAATCGTCAGATTCACCAGGGTTGAAATGAAGGAGAAAATGCTAAGGGCAGCCAGAGAGAAAGGTCGGGTTACCCACAAAGGGAAGCCCATCAGACTCACAGTGGATCTCTCAGCAGAAACACTACAAGCCGGAAGAGACTGAGGACCAATATTCAATGTCCTTAAAGAAAAGAACTTCCAACCTAGAATTTCATACCCAGCCAAACTAAGTTTCATAAGCGAAGGAGAAATAAAATTCTTTACGAACAAGCAAGTACTCAGAGATTTCATCACCACCAGGCCTGCTCCTGAAAGAGGCACTAAACATAGAAAGGAACAACCAGTACCAGCCACTCCAAAAACATACCAAATGGTAAAGAACATCGACACAATGAGGAAACTGCATCAACTAATAGGCAAAACAACCAGCTAGCATCAAAACGGCAGAATCGAATTTACACACAACAATGTTAACCTTAAATGTAAGTGGGCTAAATGCTCCAATCAAAAGACACAGACTGACAAATTGGATAAAAAGTCAAAATCCATCGATGAGTTGTATCTAGGAAACCCATCTCACACAGGCTCAAAATAAAGGAATAGAGGAAGATTTACCAAGCAAATGGAGAGAGGGGAGAAAAAAAAAAAAAAGCAGGAGTTACAATTCTCGTCTCTGATAAAATAGACTTTAAAGCAACAAAGATCAAAAGAGACAAAGAAGGGCACTACATAATGGTAAAAGGATCAATGCAACAAGAAGAGCTAGTGATCCTAAATATATACGCACCCAATACAGGAGCACCCAGATACATAAAGCAAGTTCTTAATGGCTTACAAAGAGACTTAGACTCCCACACAATAATAGTGGGAGATTTTAACACTCCACTGTCAATATTAGACAGATCAATGAGACAGAAAATTAACAAGGATATCCAGGATTTGAACTTAGACCTGGACCAAGCAAACCTAATTGACATTTACAGAACTCTCCATCCCAAATCCACAGAATATACATTCTTCCCAGCACCACATCACACCTACTCTAAAATTGACCACATAATTGCAAGTAAATCACTCCTCAGCAAATGCAAAAGAACGGAAATCATAAGAAACAGTCTCTCAGACCACAGTGCAATCAAATTAGAACTCAGAATTCAGAAACTCAGAACCACATAGCTTCAAGGAAACTGAACTGGCTCTTGAATGTTGACTGGATAAACAATGAAATGAAGGCAGAAATAAAGATGTTCTTTGAAAACAATAAGAATAAAGATACAACATATCAGAATCTCTGGGACACGTTTAAAGCAGTTCCTAGAGGAAAATATATAGCAATAAATGCCCCACAGGAGAAGCGAGGAAAGATCTAAAATCGACACCCTATTGTCAAAATTGAAAGAGCTAGAGGAGCAAGATCAAAAAAACTCAAAACCTAGCATAAGACAAGAAATAACTAAGATCAGAGCAGAACTGAAGGAGATAGAGACACAAGAAACCCTTCAAAAAATATCAATAAATCCAGGAGCTGTTTTTTTTTCTTTTTTTGAAAAGATCAACAAAATAGACCACTAGCCAGATTAATAAAAAAGAAAAGAGAGAAGAATCAAATAGATGCAATAAAAAACGATAAAGGGGATATCACCACAGATTCCACAGAAATACAAACCACCATCAGAGATTACTAAAAAAAAACCCTATGCACATAAACCAGTAAATCTGGAAGAAATGGATAAATTCCTGCACACTTGCCTCCTCCAAAGTCTAAACTAGGAAGAAGTCGAAACCCTGAATAGACCAATAACAAGGGCTAATGTTGAGGCAGCAATTAGTAGCCTACCAACCAAAAAAAGCCCAGGTTTAGATGGGTTCACAGCCAAATTCTACCAGACATACAGAGAGGATCTTGTACCATTCCTTCTGAAACTATTCCAAACAATCCAAAAAGAGGGAATCCTTCCCAAATCATTTTATGAGACCAACATCATCCTGATAACAAAACACAGCCCAGACTCAACGAAAAAAGCAAACTTCAGGCCAATGTCCATGATGAACACAGATGCAAAAATCTTCAATAAAATACCAGCAAACCGATTGCAACAGCACATGGAAAAGCTTATCTATCACGAACAAGTAGGCTTCATCCTGGGGATACAAGGCTGGTTCAACATACGCAAGTCTATAAACATAACTCACCAGATAAACAGAACCAAAGACAAAAACCACATCATTATCTCAATAAATGCAGAGAAGGCCTTTATGACAAAATTCAACAGCCCTTTATGCTTAAAACTCTCAATAAACTAGGTAAAGACAGAACGTATCTCAAAATAAAAGCTATTTACGAGAAACCCAGAGCCAATATCATACTGAATGGGCAAAAACTGGAAGCATTCCCTTTGAAATTTGGCACTAGACAAGGATACCCTCTCTCACCACTCCTATTCAATATAGTATTGGAAGTTCTATCCAGAGCAATTAGGCAAGAAAAAGAAATAAAGGGTATTCAAATAGGAAAGGAGGAAGTCAAATTGTCTCTATTTGCAGATGATGACTGTATATTTAGAAGACCCCATCATCTCAGCCCAAAATCTCCTGAAACTGATAAGCAACTTCAGCAAAGTCTCAAGATACAAAATCAATGTGCAAAAATCAAAAGCATTCCTATACACCAATAACAGACTTAAAGAGCACCAAATCAAGAACGAACTGCCATTCACAATTTCTACAAAGAGAATAAAATACCTAGGAATACAACAAACAAAGAATGTAAAGGATCTCTTCAAGGAGAACTACTAACCACTGCTCAAGGAAATAAGAGAGGACACAAACAGATGGAGAAACATTCCATGTTCATGATTAGGAAGAATCAATATTGTGAAAATGGCCATACTGCCCAAAGTAATTTGTAGATTCAACGCTATTCCCATCAAGCTACCGATACCTTCTTCACAGAACTGGAAAAAACCACGTTAAATTTCATATGGAACCAAAAGAGAGCCCACATATCCAAGACAATCCTAAGCAAAAAAAAAACAAAAACTGAAGGCATCACACTACCTGACTCAAACTATACTACAAGGCTACAGTAATCAAAACAGCATGGTACTGGTACCAAAACAGAGATATAGGCCAATGGAACAGAATGGAGGCCTCAGAGGCAACGCCACACATCTACAACCATCTGATCTTTGACAAACCTGACAAAAACAAGCAATGGGGAATGGATTCCCTGTTTAATAAATGGTGTTGGGAAAACCGGCTAGCCATGTGCAGAAAGCACAAACTGGACCCCTTCCTGACACCTTACACTGAAATTAACTCCAGATGGATTAAAGACTTAAACATAAGATCTAATACCATAAAAACCCTAGAAGAAAACCTAGGCAAAACCATTCAGGACATAGGCATAGGCAAGGACTTCATTACTAAAACACCAAAAGCATTGGTAACAAAAGCCAAAATAGACAAATGGGACCTAATTAAACCCCAGAGCTTCTGCACAGCAAAAGAAACAATCACTAGAGTGAATTGGCAGCCAACAGAATGGGAAAAAATTTTTGCAATCTATCCATCTGACAAAGGGCTAATATCCAGAATCTACAAAGAACTAAAACAGATTTACAAAAAAAAAAACAAGCCCATTCAAAAGTGGGTGAAGGATATGAACAGACATTTTACAAAAGAGGTATATGAGGCCAACAAACACATGAAAACATGCTCATCATCACTGGTCATTAGAGAAATGCAAATCAAAACTACATTGAGATACCATCTCACGCCAGTTAGAATTTCAATCAAAAAATCTGGAGACAACAGATGCTGGAGGGGATGTGGAGAAATAGGAACACTTTTACACTGTTGGTGGGAGTGTAAATTAGTTCAACCATTGTGGAAGACAGTGTGGCGATTCCTCAAGGACCTAGAAATAGAAGTTCCATTTGACCCAGCAATCCCATTACTGGGTATATATCCAAAGGATTATAAATCATTCTATTATAAGGACACATGCACATGAATGGTCATTGCAGCCCTGTTTACAATAGCAAAGACCTGGAACCAACCCAAATGCCCATAGATAATAGACTGGACAGGGAAAATGTGACATATATACACCATGGAATACTATGCAGCCATCAAAAACGATGAGTTCGTGTCCTTTGTAGGGACATGAATGAACCTGGAAATCATCATTCTCAGCAAACTGACACAAGAACAGAAAATCAAACACTGCATGTTCTCACTCATAGGCGGGTGTTGAACAATGAGAACACATGGACACAGGGAGGGGAGCACTACATACTGGGGTCTGTGGGGGGGAACTAGGGGAGAGACAGTGCGGGGTGGGGAGTTGGGGAGCAATAGCATGGGGAGAAATACCAGATATAGGTGATAGGGAAGAGGGCAGCAAACCACATTGCCATGTGTGTACCTATGCAACAATCTTGCATGTTCTTCACATGTACCCCCAAATCTAAAATGCAATAAAAATATATACATATGAAAAAATTAATTAATTTAAAAAAAAAGAACCAACCAATCACAGAATGAAAATCAGTAGGTCAATATCTGTATCTGTCGGGTGAAAGCTGTAACATTTTTTATTGTTTACCTTGTATTGTTCCTTTAACACCCTCCTTCCTCTGCTCTTCCTCCCCACGCATACATCATGACCCTTTTAATTGCAGTGGCTCACTATTCCAAGTGTGGTTCTTGAACAAGCAGTATCTGAAAGTTTCATTAGGAAGTTGGTTCAAAGTTTAGAATCTTTGATCTCTACCCAGACATACTAAATCAGAATCTGCATTTCAACAAGTTTCTTACCTTAATTCAAATGTACATTAAAGTTTGAAAAGTACTGGTCTAAAGGACAGGGTATAGTCTTCATTGTGGAAATCAATGAGCCCCTTTAATCTCTTGTGTGAATAATATGTTACAATTAAAGGAAACAGCATTGGACTTGTATTCATTTTAAAATGGCATTAAAGTGTAAATATGCTAAAGAGATAAAAGATGGTACATGCTGAAAGAATTGTTACAAATTGTTCAGGGTTTTTGCCTTACATCACAGAAACACAGAAAACAAAATTATCTTTTAAACCAGAATTCAAAAAAATTATAATCTTTCATTTGCTTATATAGCACATTCTACAAAATAATATTGAAAACTAAATATGCTGTGTTACAGGCAAGTTTGTCTGAGTTAAAAAGATCTAAATTATTTATCTTGACACTTTTACACTACAGAATATTTTCTATCTAGGCTAAAATATGATATCTATTACTTGGATAGATGTGACCTAAAATTATATAAGCTGTTTACTTGTAAGGTAAAATAGCTATTTCTTATACTATAATATAAAGTAGTAAGTGTCTATTATAGCAACCACATGTATTCAAATATAATATGGGCCTTTCCAGAAGAAACATTTGTGAAATAAATCTTCCAATTTTCTTTGAGCTTCCTTATTAAATAAAAATTGTATTTGCTTTATTGTCTAAAATGTTAGAGGCTTTGCAGAGGTTTTATACAATTTAAGACAGTTTTCTTATTTTTACTGCAAATTTGAATAATATTGTAAGCATACACAATTTTAATATTTAAGAGGAATTTATTTAAATTCAGAACACAATAAAATATAATTATTGATGAAAAAAAAATCAGTGGTTGCAAGGGGTTAGAAAAGAAGGAGGGATGAATAGGCAGAGCACAGGCTGTTTAGGCAGTGAAACTGTTCTGTATTATACCAGAATGGTGAATACTTGTCATTAAATACTTCTCAAAACCCACAGAATGTAAATGTGTAACACCAAGAGTGAGCCCTAATGTAAACTATGGACTTTGGGTGATAATGTGTGAATGCAGCTTAATCAGTTCTAACACAGTACCATAACGATGTGGAATGTTCACTGCAGAGGAGGCCATTCAGGCATGGGGGCAGGGAGTATATGAGAATTGGCTCTACTTTGTGTTCAGTTTTGCTTTGACCCTACAACTGCTTTAAAAATTAAAGTTGGGGCCGGGCGTGATGGCTCACGCCTATAATCTCAGCACTTTGAGAGGCCAAGGCGGGCAGATCACCAGAGGTTAGGAGTTCCAGACCAGCCTGGCCAACATGGTGAAACCCCATCTCTATTAAAAATACAAAATTAGGCTGGACGCAGTGGCTCACGCCTGTCATCCCAGTACTCTGGGAGGCTGAGGTGGGTGGATCACTCTGGGAGGCTGAGGTCAGGAGTTCGAGACCAGCCTGGCCAAAGTGGTGAAACCCCATCTCTACTAAAAATACAAAAATTAGGGGGGGCGTGGTGGTGCACACCTGTAGCCCCAGCTACTCAGGAAGCTGAGGCAAGAGAATCACTTGAACCCAGGAGGAGGAGGTTGCAGTGAGCTGAGGTTCTGCCACTGCACTCCAGCCTGGGCAACAGAGGTAGACTCCATCTTAAAAATATATATACAAAATTAGCTGAGTGTAATGGTACGTGCATGTAATCCCAGCTACTCAGGCAGCTGAGGCAGGAAAATCACTTGAACCAGGGAGGCAGAGGTTGCAGTGAGCCGAGACCACACCACTGCACTCTAGCCTGGGCAAAAACAGCAAAACTCTTGTCTCAAAAAAAAAAAAAAAAATTAAAGTCAGCAGGGTGCAGTGGTCTGCAGTCCCAGCACTTTGGGTGGAATTGCTTGAACCCAAGAGTTCAAGACTGGCCAGGCAACAAGGTAAGACCTCATCTCTATAAAAAATACAAAAATTAGCCAGGCAGAGTGGTTCACACTTGTCCCAGCTGTTCAGGACGTGGAGGCTGCAATGAGCTGTGATCATACCACTGCATTCTACCCTGGGCTAGAGAGTGAGACCTTGTCTCTAAAGAAAGAAAGAAGCAATGCTTCTAACATTCACATTTTTTAAAAGATAAAAATATACTTAAGAAGAAAAAATAAAATGGCTATTTAAGAAAAAGATACTGGCTAGTTCCTATGATATTGGGTTATCAGAATTTAACATCCACATTCATGTCACTAATGTCCCCACTGCTAAATTTGACTGGCTTTAAAGAAATAAACAGTAAAAAAATAAAAAAAAAAAAAAAAAAAGATATAAGTTCATATTGACCTTCCTAGTTCTGGCCTTAATCTGTCTAAAGGAATACTGACCAGTATTTGCACATTATGAGACTATTGCTCCATAAATAATTTTGACATAATATCATATAACTCAGAAGAATGGGACATTCTTTAAACAAAAGAATTTGTTACAACTATCCAGTTTTGTAAGCAAACCTTTCTGTTTAGTATTGTCTGTGTTGTCATATCTACATCTTGGGTAGGAAAAACAGGCAAACCAGAACTGAGCAGTTCTGTTTAACTATAAGCTACTTTGCATATTGTTATTAAATGATCACCTATAAATCAGGTTAACTCTAACTCAGCCCTAAACACAGCATCCTGACGACAAAACTCAGGTAAGAGACCTTTCTCCAGAGTGGCCCTTGGGGAAGAATAAGAACATGATTTTTTTTTTTTTAAATTTTACTTTAAGTTCTGGGGTACATGTGCACATTGTGCAGGATTGTTACATAGGTATACACATGCCATGGTGGTTTGCTGCCTCCATCCCCCCAACCCCCATCACCTACATTAGGTATTTCTCCCAATGCTATCCCTCCCCAATCTCCCCACCCCCTGCTAGCCCTTCCCTACCTCCCCACCCCCAACAGACCCCAGTGTGTGATGTTCCCCTCCCTGTGTCCATGTGTTCTCATTGTTCAACACCCACTTATGAGTGACAACATGTGGTGTTTAGTTTTCTGAAGAATATGATTTTTAAGAAAATCGCTAGGCACAGTTGATACTGAATTTTGTCAGCTATCTGATTATTCTATTATCTTAAACGCAATTATTGGCCATAGAGTGGAAGATCCAGGTTTTGCTGGCAATTAAATCATCTAGAAGAACAGAAGGAGTTTTGATTTGGAAGTCGGGACCCTGGCCCCTGCTCTGCTACTAGCTTTGTAACCTCACAACACACCACAACCTGTGAGGAATTTCTGAGCTTCCTCCCAGCTCTCACATTCCATAATTCAATTACATCTGCAGTTACAGCTGTTTATTTCTTACATGCTACATATCTTTTGCATCTCTGAAATTTGAAGTTTTATGCTCAGCAGAGCATCTAGAATCTCTTAGGATTTAATCATTAAGACCTCATCATTTGTTTCCCATAATTGCTCTAAGACAGAACCGGAGATTTTCCCAAGATAGGTGTGTTTGTTAGCTGTGTCTGTGCCTGGAACCATGGAGTCCCAGCACTACCAATCTGTGTTGCTTTTTAAAAAAAACTTACACTCAATTCCTACAAACACATCCAGACCTCTCTAGGCTTTCTATCTCGAGTCTCCTTGTTGTTGCATTTTATTTCATTTTCTTACTGTTGTCTTAAATTTTCTTCTTTGAATAAAAGGTGATCATATTTAAATGCTACCACATTGATTGGTGAACTTATTGGAAAGGCTTGACAGAAAAAACTTCTCATCAATGTGTCTCCAGAGACACCATGCTCTTTTCTCAGGAATTATGCAGAGTATTGTTAAAACCTAGCAAGTTTTAATTACCTGTGGCATATACAAATTACTCAGATTTCATCTGGGTCAAGATTTAAGATATTGTTTACATAATCTTTTAGGGTGAAAAAAACCGTCACTAAAATAATGATTTTGTGTAATTAGGTTTGATGATGACACCTGCTTTACTTTTTGGTAACCTGTTCATCCATTTTGGCTTGTTAACTACGGCCACAACAAGGCTCTGCTGGTGTCAGAAACGCAGTAATACGGGCTTCACGCCCATTTGCCACCATTTTGCAGCTTCTGCCATACCCGTTCTCTCTTACCCTCTAGAATTCCTGGCTTGGGAATTTCCTAATGTGTTTCTCTCAGCAACTTTTCCTTTTTGACAGAATCCTGGCTAATTTTTAATTTTCCAGAGATTTTTGTTTTGTTAGTTATTTTAGGTCATTTGGTCAGTAATTTGGAATCTTTCATTTCCTGCTTCTCTGTTTTGATTTAAATTGGACCTATCCCACTTATCTCATCCCCCCAGCCCCATCCCTTTTAAGAAGAGCTTTTCCTGGCATTGGCTTCTTTTCCAGCCTCTTCACCGTGACTTGCTATAACCCTGCACCCCCGGCCACCTGTCCCTGCCAGCACCCCTGCCCCTGCGGCCCAGGCTGGTTCCCCACTCCCCTGACCTTCCTACTTGAATTCGGGTCTTAGGGGCTGCTCCTCCCACTACACAGTGCAGCCTGCCCAGGTTTTGCTGTACCGAGGTAGAGGAATAAGTGCCAATATTATCTAATCTTAAACATTAGGACTGTTTGGTGCGCGCGCGCACGTGTGTGTGTGTGTGTTTAGTATGACAATCACAGATAACCCGTCACTTCTAAAGATGTTGAAAAATTAACTTGCTGAGAAATTAATGCCATATTTCCTTTTTTGATGGAAGCCCACAATTAGACTTCAAGCTGCTTTTTCTTTTCTGTTTTAGGTAGGGTCTTCATCTCTCAACACAGGTGTTTAGGATAGATCAGTGTTGCAACTCTACAGTGTTAAGGAAAACATAAACCAGGTTTTCTACAAGGTGCAGTTTAGAAAGGAACGCTCGCGTAAGCATTCATTCATCTCTAAAGAAAGGAAAGAGGCAAATGCTGGGTGCATTATATGCACAGTCACCCCTCTGAAATGGGGGGTTGGGTTCAGGACTCCCTTCAGATACCAAAATCCACAGAGGTCCAACTTATAGAAATAACATAGCACTTCCATATAACCTACATACACCCTCTCAAACACTTTTGATCATCTCTAGGTTACTTATAAATACCTAATACAATGTACATTCTATACAAATACTTGTTACACTATATTCTTTACAGGATAATGCCAAGAAAAAACATCTGTGTGTATTCACTACCCATGCTGCCATCCCTTTTTTTCCCCTGAATATTTTCCACCCACGGTTGAATCCACAGATGTGGAACTCGCCAATACGGAGGGTCAACTGTTGTTGTTTTTGTTTTTTTCCCACTTTATCCTCACAACCACCCTGCAGAATAGTTAGTAGCTCAACTGTACATGGGGAAAAGCAAAAGCACAGAGAGGTTAAGACACCTGCCTAAGGACACATAGCTAGGAAAAGGTAAGGCCATATTGAAACCTGAGGGTGTTATGACTGAGAGAAAAAGCTCTTTTTCTACACTACTACTCTGCCTCCCAGTTAACTGGCTACACTGCAGTGCCTCCGTAAAATCTGTTGTTGCTATTTGATTACAGTCAAAGGCGAAAAGTAACGGTGGTTTAAAACAAGAGATGGATGTAGACCTATTCATAAAGAAGAAATGTGTTGGGGTGGGATCTCCTGGGTTACACGGCTTCATCCTCGAGTTCTACAGAAACACAGACACACAAAACCAACAAAGCCTAATCATAGGCTGGGTGAAGTGGCTCATGCCTGTAATCCCAGTGCTGTGGGAGGCTGACTTGGGAGGATCATTTGAAACTAGGAGGTTTAAGATCAGCCTGGGAAATAAAACAAGACCCCATCTCTACAAAAATGTCCAGGCATGGTGGTACACACCTGCAGTCCTAAGTATTCAGGAGGCTGAGGCAGGAGGATCACTCGAGCCCAGGAGTTTGAGGCTGCAGTAAGCCATGATCACATCACTGCACTCTAGCCTGGCTGACAGAGCAAGACACTGTCTCTAAAAATAAAAATGTAAAATAAGTAAAAACTTTAAAAAACATAAACATAGATGCTCTTTATTCAATATATTTACAGTTCTACATATGTAAAATTTGTAAATTGACTTTGTTTTAAATGTGTAGGGGACATTTCTCACCTAAGGAAGTCCCACAGTGAACATTTAAGAGCAAATGATTCCTTTTTTATTTGGGTTTTCGGTTTTCCCTCTAGCACTTCAGGTATTACTTAAGAAGGCTATGCCTCTGAGGTTTGCATGATCATTAGCTAGCTCTTAATTTCCCTAGCATATATTTGAATATTGTGGTGTTTCATTGTTTCCCTGCATCTTTTTATTTGCACCTGCCTTCACGATCACCATTATACCGGTGTTCCATCTGTACTATTAGCTACTCACTCTTTTTCTTTAAATCAAATCACGTTTTCTTACTAAAGAAGATTTAGTTTTAAGAGGAACTTTGGCTGGGCTTGGTGGCTCACACCTGTAATCCCAGCACTTTCGGAGGCTGAGGCCGGCGGATCACAAGGTCAGGAGATCGAGACCATCATGACCAACATGGTGAAACCCCATCTCTACTAAAAATACAAAAATTATCTGGGTGTGGTGGTGGGTGCCTGTAATCCCAGCCACTCAGGAGGCTGAGGCAGGAGAATCGCTTGAACTAGGGAGGCAGAGGTTGCGGTGAGCTGAGAGCATGACTTGGCACTCCAGCCTGGTGACAGAGCAAGATTCTGTCTCAAAAAGAAAAGTTTTATATCGCTGTCATAAATGTAAAATTACTAGAACTCACAATAAATAGAACTTAATAAATATACTGAATTCTAGCTGGATGCTATTGCTTGTTGAAGGCTTTGATTTTAGGAGGATTAGAAAGCATTCTAAGCCAGGCACAGTGGCTCCCAGTGTATGATCCCAGCACTTGGGGAGGCCGAGGGAGGTAGAATGCCTGAGCCCAGGAGTTTGAGACCAGCCTCGGCAACATGGCACGACTCTGTCCTTACAAAAAAATATAAAACTTAGCCAGGTGTGGTGATGCCTGCCTATGGTCCCAGCTACTTGGGAGGCTGAGGCAGGAGGATTGCTTGAACCTGGGAAGTTGAGGCTCCAGTGAGCCATGATTGCACCACTGTACTCCAGTCTGGGTGACAGAGCCAGACCCTGTCTCAAAAATAAAAATAAAGAAAGAGAAGAAAAAAAGAATTCTAGCGGTGTGGTGTGGAAGACACATTCTCAGCAGACTAAGGTTGTATCTTTGTAACCACAAGGATTGAAAGGGAATTGAAGGAGAATAACTTTCTCACAAGGCGATTCAATGGTATTTAGTGCTGTTTCTGTGTACCATCAAAAATCCTTACTACACACAGCATATTATAACACCATCTTCTTGTCCACATGAGCCCAGAAATTAGTCATCAAAGCAGAAAAGTCTCTGAAACATTGATCTCCAAGAAAGTAGATGATATCTGCTTTTTCAATCTGACCAAATTGATACACTTGGTTATGTTTGCAGGTTAAAGAGGAAATGATGGACAACAGAAGCAACTCTAGTCTGCCTGACAAACTTCCTATGTTCTCCAATTCTGCCTGCTTGCCAATGACCAGGTCCTTCTATTTGGAGCCCACGGTCACTTTCCACCTGCACCCGGAGGCCCCGGTGCTGCCCCCTTATTCTGAGGAGCTGCCACTGCTGCCTTTTCCCAGTGACTCCCTCATCATGGGAAATTATGGTGAACCCTGCCCCTTCTCTTTCCCAATGCCTTATCCAAATTACAGAAGGTGTGAGTACTCCTACGGACCGGCCTTCATCCGGAAAAGGAACGAGCGGGAAAGGCAGCGGGTGAAATGTGTCAATGAAGGCTACGCCCAGCTCCGCCATCATCTGCCAGAGGAGTATTTGGAGAAACGACTCAGCAAAGTGGAAACCCTCAGAGCTGCGATCAAGTACATTAACTACCTGCAGTCTCTTCTGTACCCTGATAAAGCCGAGACCAAGAATAACCCTGGAAAATGTTCCTCCACTATAGCAACCACCAGCCGCCATGCTGACTCTATGTTCAGAATTGAGTCAGTATTTCCAAATAGAAATGAATAGTATCACAAAATGGGGTCTCCTACAGCATCATTTGATAGTTTTTCCCGAATGTAATTTCTGAGTGGGCAGCAAATAGCTCAAATGCTAACCTATGCTGGGTATTACTCAATTGTACTAAACATGATCTCATGTAGATTGAGGAGCTGCTTTATGTCTTTCATGAACTGTAGGGGAGCAGGGGGCCCCAGACTCTCTGCATGTCTCACCCTGCCCATCTCACATGCTTGGCCAGGGACTCAGGCATGAGAAGCTTTTGTGGAAGCCTTTAAAGTATGTGCTGGTCATCTCTTCACTGAAGCTTCATGCTGAGCAATCACATGTCAACATTTGGAGATTTTTTTTAAAGAGTATGTTCTGTGTCTTATTTTTGTGGGCAACACTTTTCTTACCAGCAAGAACACAGCCCAAGGAAGGGACCCAGTAACCTTTCAAAACCCAAACTGCTGCCTGCGGTGAGGACCCAGGGTCCTCCATGGAGAGGACAGGCATCTTCTCTTCCCACCAGGAAGGAGTCAGACTGGAGCCCCTGGAGATTTTTATTTACTGGGGATTGACAAGAAGTCACCACCATGGGAAAGTGTCTTAGGGCTAATGCAAAAGTAGTTTACAAAACCTTGTTATTTGAAATTATTTCAGATGCATCACTTTCCTGCACGTAGACTTCCTCAGGCAGCGTAGTATAAGGTTTAAGAAGGCAGGCCTGCATTTGCCGTATAACTCTGCTGCCTCTTCTCTATGTCTCGGTTCTGCTCCACAAAATGAGTATAACAGCAATTCCCATGTGTTTATGATAATGATGAACAGAACTTGACATACAGTAAGTATTCATAATCATTAAAAACATTTATGTAGAGATGGAGTCTGGCTCTGTTGCCCAGGCTGTTCTCGAACTTCTAGCCTCAAGCGATCCTCCCACCCCTACCTCCTAAGGTGTTGGGATTACAGGTGTGAGCCACTGTGCTTGGCCATCATTACTGATTATTATTATCATTATCTTGTCTTGTGTATAACATCACCATTCCCGGGTTCTCTAAGTGAGAAACGCTGGAGCTGCCAGGCCTTTCCTTCATACCTGGGAAGGACAGTCCCTGCCTGGTATCTTGGAGTCTGCTTTCAAAATGTGTCTATTTCTGCTTCCATGGCCAGCTTCAGCTCTTCCTTCTCCTTTAACTCCCAGGTCCCATGTGTCCCCAGGCCCAGTCAAGAACCTATCACACACTGTCTATCACACTCACTATGCTTCTATGAAGTCTTCACCAACTATCCCAGCTGTTACTTGTTCCATTATTTCTTATAAATACTTCTCTTGTGGCTGCTATCCTGCTATCTTTAGACACTTTACACACCCGTCTGTCTTCTACAGTAGACTGCAAGCTCCTTGAAGATGATTCATCCAGCCTTATTCATCTTATATTCCTAGTACCCAGCAGAGCGCCTTGAATCAGAAAGATGCCGGTGATTATCTGTTACTATTTTCTTACTCCAGTCCCGTCACCTGTGTCTGGGTCATTGGTAGCAGTCTCCCGTCTGGCCTCCCGGGCTGTGTTCTCAACAAGCTCCAGCCTCACTCTCTCTGAAAGTATTTCATGTCACTTTGTTGCTTAAGCTGCCTGATGACTTCTGAATGCCACCTTGTTTAAATTTATCAGCTTAGTTTTCAAAGCTCCCTACTGCAAAACTAAGCAGCAAACATAAGAAGCCACGTTTTCTCATCTGTTTGCCAGCAACATTTCACAAAGCCCCTGACTCTTACTTCGGGCAGCTATTTCACTCTCGGGAAAGATGCTTTGCAGACACAATAGGACAGAGTACATGCCCCTCTCCCTCCTCCACCCCGTCTCCTGAGTCGCTAAATTCCTTAAAAGAACATGGAATACTATGCAGCCATAAAAAACGATGAGTTTGTGTCCTTTGTAGGGACTTGGATGAATCTGGAAGCCATCATTCTCAGCAAACTGACACAAGAACAGAAAGCCAAACACCAAATATTCTTACGCATAGGTGGGTGTTGAACAACGAGAACACGTGGACTCAGGGAGGGAAGCATCATACACTGGGGGCAGTTGGGGGAGTAGGGGAGGGACAGCGAGGTGGGGGGCAGGGTGGGGAGGGATAACATGGGGAGAAATGCTGGATATAGTATACACCTAAAGTAAAATAAAAAAGATAAATGGCCTGAGTTTTGGCCTTTTCCTATACATACGATAACGTCTGATGTAGTTAGCGATGATGCCTCTGTATCTGTAACCAGAATTACTCTCATATCCAAACCCTGATGCGAGTCTGCTTTACGTGATTTTGCACGTACTGAACCCATTTCCCCAAACAGAAAATCAGTCTTGCAAATGTATCCTTCTGTCTTCTCTCTTGCTTCCTACCTAAACTGGAATTTTTTTTTTCCCTCCTTCACTGAAATCCCACTGTCTCATTCAAGAATCCTTCTCTCACAGCAGAGACTTTGTGGGTCTTTTTTTTTTTTTTTTGAGACAGAGTTTCACTCTTGTTACCCAGGCTGGAGTGCAATGGTGCAATCTCGGCTCAACGCAACCTCCGCCTCCTGGGTTCAGGCAATTCTCCTGTCTCAGCCTCCTGAGTAGCTGGGACTACAGGCACGCGCCACCATGTCCAGCTAATTTTTTGTAGTTTTAGTAGAGATGGGGTTTCACCATGTTGACCAGGATGGTCTCAATCTCTTGACCTCGTGATCCACCCACCTTGGTCTCCCAAAGTGCTGGGATTACAGGCTTGAGCCACCACGCCCGGCCTAAAACTACTCCCGCAGTCTTTTTTGTTTGTTTGTTTTTGAGACGGAGTTTCACTCTTGTTACCCAGGCTGGAGTGCAATGGCGCATCTCGGCTCACCGCAACCTCCGCCTCCTGGGTTCAGGCAATTCTCCTGCCTCAGCCTCCTGAGTAGCTGGGACTACAGGCACGCACCACCATGCCCAGCTAATTTTTTGTATTCTTAGTAGAGACGGGGTTTCACCATGTTGACCAGGATGGTCTCGATCTCTTGACCTCTTGATCCACCCGCCTCGGCCTCCCAAAGTGCTGGGATTACAGGCGTGAGCCACCGCGCCCGGCCTTCTTGTGGGTCTTTCTTTAACTTTGTGTGCCAAATAACTCAGCCTTGGCATACGGTCCTGGGCAGCAGTCATTCTCCCGACTGTGAAGTTATGCTCTGGGAGGGCAGTCATCAGTTAAGAGGCTTTCAGTTGCAAGTAAGAAAAAGCCCAATCCAGAGCGGCATAATCAATAAGGGGAATTATTGGCTTGCATGGCTGAGGCCTAGCGCAGCAGCACTGCCTGCAGGCAAGACTCAAAACTGTCACTGAGAATCTATTTTCAGCTGGGCATGGTGGCACATGTCTGTGGTCTGAGCACCTCGGGAGACTGAGGCAAAATGATCCCTTGAGCCCAGGAGTTTGAGGCCAGCCTGGGCAACCCTGTCTCAAAACAAACAAACCAACAATTTTCTGAGGTCTATCCTCTCTGACTTTCTCTGGGTTGCTTTGGTGTCCCTAAAAGCCTGTCAGAGGCTCTCAGAACAATCAGCTTTCTTGTTGAGGCATAGGAAGAAAGAGAAAGCCTATATTCCAGGATTCCCAACCAAAGTCTCCAGATTCCTGCTGATTGGAGAGGTTCAGAAACACCAAGAACACGCCCCTGTCTAACCAACCGCTGGGGCCGGATGGGGATGGAAGGGGTGGCTGTCACCCACTCTACCCCTGGAGCTGGCCCTGGCCTCCCTATTCACATGGACCTGCCAACCCAAACAGGACCTGGAAGAAGGTAGAAATAGATGTGGGGGAAGACACCTCTAAACGTGCCTGCATAGTAGGCACATAGTCAGTGCACACTGACTGTCAGAGGCCTCCAAGTCCCAGCCCCTCCCATGAGCAGAGTCTGGACTTCTGTTCCTTTGCCACCAGCGTCCCCGCCTCTCACTCCAAATGGTCCCAACACCTCAGCTCCTCAACGGAGTCCTGCCTGTTGTAGACAAACAGGCCTACACATTTGGTTATTTTGGTTTAGAGGAGGGACAAATTCTAGAGTCCCCAGGCTGCCAGTGGCTCCCCCGCCCCTCCTTTAGCGAGTACAGGGAGGAGGCCCCAAGTTTCTGCAGAGGTGGCTCCTCCCACACAGGGGTCCCCTGGATCCACGAGGGCTTCCCACCACCACTGACTTCTAGCAGTGGGCACACGGAGCTTTGGAGAACTGAGGCCACGCTGGCCTTTCTCCCTCTTCCTCCTCCTCCTTTTAAAGGGAAACCTGGAGAACACCTCCTCCCGTCTGTCCCCCTACCTGCCTCCCAAGGCCTCCTGCCCGCCTCTCCACATGCTCAGTGCACTCACTGGCCACAGAGGACAGCGTCCCCAGGCTGCATCCATGGCAACCGGCGTGGCAACCAGGAGTTGGTCGTTGGGCTGAGGCCCTGAGCCCCAACTATCAGAAGGCGCCTGAGGCTAAGGTAGCGGCTGGGAGTTTGGGGCTGTGGATAAGTCCTTTTGGGGGTCAGACCTGTGGCGGTGGGCAGGCGCAGACCCTCACCGGGCTCTGGTAGGCTGCGGCAGTGCGGCTTGACCGTGGGCCCCGGGTAGCAGCTGTCTCCTCTGAACGCGGCTACAAAGCGGGTGGGCGGCCCTGAGATCGCAGCTCACCTGGGGCCAGAACGAGCCTTGCAGGTGGCCGGGGAGGAGGAAGGAGGAAAAACACTAATAGCAGTCAAGCGAGCGGCTGAATGCGCCAGGTGCTTTCTATGTATTCTATCCTGCGTTAACTGGAGGGCAGAGGTTAAGTGAGGACCCGCCAGCAGGCTATGAGGGAGGATTTGAAGCTGGGCTGCTCTCAACTCACAGCTCTTGCTTTTACAATCCCTTCCCTGTTTCCTGAGTGGGGGTTGCCAAGGCAGGTGACTCAAAGAGGAAACTATGAGAGTTTGTGGGAGCAGGTGGGGCCATGCATGGACTCAGCTGTCCCCAGAGGCAGCTAACCGCAGAGCTGAGCCCTGCCTTGCCCAGGCAGCTGCCGCTGGCTTTGAGCTGCAGCTGAGGTAATGGTGGTGCCTGTTCTCAGGTGGATCCTCTGAAGGCCATGGAATCCTCCATGGGGTCCAGGATGCCTTTGCTCAAATACTGCAGTGCAGCCACGAGCCTCAAGGCCCCTGGCTGGGACAGTGCTGCTCCACCCTGGGACCTCTCCTTCACCTACCCCGTTGCCCTCCAAGCGCCGTGGCTCACCGGGCACAAGCCCCTTGCAAGGTACCTGTCTCTGCTCCCTTAGGGGAAGTAGGTGCCTCCTTTTCTTTCATTCCTGGCTGTCCGTGGTAAACCCTGGTGGAAACACTTGCTTCCTGAGAAGGCGGAAAGTGGTCTTCACTGTTTGGCCTGTGACTGCCCTATCTGCATTGGGTCTGTCACTCCAGCCTCCTCGGTGCTCCCGGAAGGAACCCTCCAGGGTTGACGTGGATTTTGTCCCACTTGGAGCAGAGCTGCAGAGGCTGCACTTGGTGTGAGTGAGAGAAGGCAGTTAGGGATGGCCAGTTACCAAGGTTATAGCTCATTTTACCATCAACAATGAGACTTGGCTGGGCGCAGTGGCTCACGCCTGTAAACCCAGCACTTTGGGAGCCCGAAGCAAGCAGATCACTTGATCAGGAGTTTGAGACCAGTCTGACTAACATGGCAAAACCCCGTCTACTAAAAATATAAAAAAATTAGCTAGGCATGGTGGTGCATGCCTGCATTCACAGCTACTTGGGATGCTGAGGCAGGAGAACCGCTTGAACTCGGGAGGTGGAGGCTGAGGTTGCAGTGAGCTGAGATCACACCACTGTACTTGAGCCTAGGCAACAGAGCTAGACTCCATCTCAAAACAAAGAAACCAATGAGAGTTGCTCTGGCATCATATGAGAAATCAGCTAAGGTGGGATCTCCAGGCCCTTCTTCAGGTTCCCTCAGTACCCCTCCTTTGTCTAGGATTTTCCTGAATGGGATTCTCAGTCCACTTACTAAAGGTGGATACAAGAGGGCAAAGGCCCTGCAGCCTATACGCACCTGCGGAGTGTGCAAGCTCCAGGGACTCGCCTTGATCTGCCTGATGCATTCTGCCCACGTGAGGGACGTGCCAGCTTGAATGACCCTTAATGGGTCTCTTTCGTGATTCACCTGGTGGACCATCCTGTTCAAGGCCAGAGTTAGGCACTGGACTTTAGATGCCAACGAGCACAGGAAGGAGGCTGAGTGGGGCTGAAGGCAGCCCAGTATGGGCCTGCAGTGGCTCCTTGGCACCAGGGGTGCTGTGACAGCCTGTTGATGGCAGCAGGAGGCAGACAGGCAGGCCCCCTTTGCATTCAACCATGCCCACAAAATAAAACGGCTTCTAAAACCCAAACCCTGATTCAACAGCTCTCCTAGGCCAACTGGCCCTGACCACAACATTTTCCGGAACTAACATCCAGTTCTTCTGTCCCACAGCCCCTTAGCTCCTCTGGGTTGTCCCTCCCCAAACACTTCCTCATCCCTCTAACCCCACAGCACCAAGAGGCATTACAATTTTGCCCTGTTGGTATTACTACCCAAGATTCCACGTCTCATCCTGGAATCCCATGCACCGCCTTAGAATTTACTTTCCTGGCACTCTTTTCTTTGTTTGATAGGGTGTCTCTGTCACTCAGGCTGGAGTGCAGTAGTGCCATCTCAGCTCACTACAACCTCTGCCTCCCAGGTTCAAGCAATCCTCCTACCTCAGCCTCCCAAGTAGCTGAGACCACAGGCTTGCACTACCACACCCAGCTAATTTTTTGTATTTGGTAGAGATGGGGTTTCGCCATGTTGCTGAGACTGGTCTTGAACTCCTGAGCACAAGTGATCCATCCACGTCGGTGTCCCAAAGTGCTGGGATTACAGGTGTGAGCCACACTTTTCCAGTCTGTTGTCTAGAGTCAGAACAAGTATTAATTAACTTGAATATATCAAGGCGAATTACCTTTTGGTTGCCTTGAGCCAACTCCCAATCCCCCAAGGATGGTTTCCCTCACTGTCCTCTCCTTCTGCCCCTCCCGGAGGTTTACCTTATCCTTCCGGAAGTCATGGATTGCCCCTTTCCACGTGGATTTCTGTTCCACCTGCCTCGTGTGCTGTGGCGCGCCTCAGATCTAACTGTGAAACATGCCTCTTGATGTGTTTAGAGCTTGTTGCTCTCCATCTATTACTTCCATTGCTTTTTTCCAGCTATGCCTCTTCTTGTCCATGTCTCCACATTGCCAGTCCAGCATGTCAGGGGCCTGGCTGGCTGGGAAGAGCTGGAGATGCTGCCAACACATGGGTCCTGGCAAGAAGGGAAGCAGACGGCTTTTACTACAGGGCTCAAATAAAGGCTGCTCCTGAGGCAAGTCCCTGACACCCAGCATCTCGCTGGCACGCTCTTCTGGGTGGCCCTGTCATATCAGACACGTCTTAGCTGTGTACATCCCACAGGCTGGTTTCTTGGATAAGCACAGCTCTCCCACTGCCATGCTGTAGAAGTGAACATGAAATACCAGTGAGTATATTAGTTTGCTAGGGCTGCATAGCAAAGTGCCACAAATGGAGTGGCTTAAATCACAGAAATCTGTCATCTCCCATTTCTGGAGGCTAGAGGTCCTAGGGTTGGCACAGTTGGTTCCTTCTGGGAGCTGTGAGGAAGAACCATTTCCATGTCCTGCTTCTGGCTTCTCATGGCTTGCTGGCAGGCTTTGGTGTCCCTCAGCTTATAGAAGCATCACCTTGATCTCTGCCTTTCCCTTCACGGGGCTTTCTCCCTGAGTGTGTCTACCCACATTTCCCCCTTTATAAGGACATCAACCACACTGGATTAGGGACCTGCCATACTCAGTCCTCGTCTTAACTAATTACATTTCCCATGACCCTATTCCCAAATAAGGTCACATTCTGGAGGCTATGACTTCAACATATGAATTTGGCAAGGGGCTAGGCATGGCAGCTCATGCCTGTAATCCCAGCACTTTGAGAGGTGGCAATGGGGGGATCACTTGAGGCCAGGACTTCAAGACCAGCCTGGGCAACATAGTGAGACCCTGTCTCTACCAAAAATTTAGACAGGCATGGCTGGTTTGGGGGCATCGTAGGGAACCTGGGTGCTCCCTTCTGTACTTTGTAATGCCAGGTCTTATTGAGCATTTTCTTTCCCACAGCTGGAGAGACAGGGTGCCCTACTTGTGGAATTTGAGGCTCCTCTTGTCGCAGGCTCAAAGCTGCCAGCCCAGCAGGAGAGCGTGGTCTTAGAAGAGAATGTCATTCCGCTCTCTCCATCTGTAGGATACTCACTGAGACCAGGGGACACAGTGCTGGCACTCTGGGGGCCAGGCCAACAGCAGTATGGCCCTGGCACCGTTCTTTTGGGCTTGGAGACGAGAGGTCCCCAGAGAGGTAAGAAAAGCTGCTCTGACCCATCAGTCCCTAGAAGGAGCCAGGCTAGAGAGCCAAGGGTACGTCTACAGCTTAGGGATTTCTAAGGCATTAAGAAAACTTACTTGCTTGCCTGCTGCTTAATCTTGAGGCAGCAAGAGATCCCTTAAGATGCACATTGTATCTTTCAGATTATAAAAAAAATTGTAATCAGGGAAAGTGGCCTAAAACTTTCACGTCTGTGTTGGTTAGCTAACCATGGTTTAGCTACTCATGACTCAACCCTCACCAGGTCCTCCAGGGACTGGACAGTCCTGGGTCAGTCAGCACCATTGTAATTCAGAGAATGACAGAGGCAGGCTTCTGAGAATGCATTTTGGTTTCCACAAGAAAAGTGAGCCCCTGCGGGCCACGGTAGTCCAGGAGGCAGGGAGGCTCAGGCAAGTTCTCGGGAAGTGGAGGTAACGACGGTGCTGGTGAAGGATGTTCCTGGCAGGCTCTCCACGGAGAGGTGCATGGTGAGGAGCCAGGCGGCCAGAGCAGAGGGGCCGGGCTAAAACTCTGCCTTTGCCTGTGCGGATAGAAGAGCCTTTATCCCACGATTAGGAAGTGGCAGTTACTTGGGAGGCTGAGGTGGGAGGACGGCTTGAGTCTGGGAGGTTGAGGCTGCAGTGAGCCATCACTGTGCCACTGTACTCCAGCCTGAGCCAGACCCTGTCTCGGGAAAAAAAATAGAGATAATTATATAATTATAATGAAATGTTGCTGTTTTCTGTAATGTAGCATCAAAGGAAGAAGAAATCACTGTTTATTTCTGGAATGGCAAAACCGCTAAAGTGCCCATAGCGGGGGTCCAGTGGGTGTCTCCAGCCATCTGGAAGAAGGCTGTGGAGAGGCTGCACAAGCCTTTCACCAGGGAGCACCCCAGGCCCCTCCACGGGGCCCCCTGCTGCTCTCTGCTGCAGCCAGTCACTGGGTGCCTGACCAGCGAGCTTCCTCCGGGCACTCCATTCCTGCGCCTTCTCTGCCGCCCTCACGCCTGCTGCCAGCTGCTGTGCCAGGCCTGCCTCTGTGGCTGCCCCTCATGTGGCACCACCTGGTGGCCTTTACCCGGGACCTCAGAAGTCACAGCCAGAGAACTTCCAGAGTTGGAGCTGGAGCCCACAGCACAGCTTTTGCCCCTGGCAGGTCCTAAAGAGGAGAAAGTAGCAAGGCACGCTCCTCTGGCTGTTTCTTCCTCCTCATCTTCCTCCTATGAACAAGATGATGTGGAGAATGATCTGGAGATGGGCCCTCCCGAGAGACTGATGGTGAACAGTGCAGTCAACACAGACCCTATCCTTCTTGAGACACCTCTGAGGCAGAGTGGCCTCTGTCAGCCTGGGTGGAGGTACTGGAGGAGAAATGGGCCTGAGCCGCACCCTGGGAAGCCAGGTATACCAGGGGAGTGGGCTTGCCTTCTAAGGCAGGGGCCGAGGCCCCGGCTCCCTTCCCTCCATGTCCCTGAGGAATCTGATGCACGTGTCCACTCTGTTGAGACTGGAAGTAATCGTTGGGAGTCTGGTCATGCTGAAGAGGAGGCTGTGGAAAGAGGGAAATAGCAGGCTTCCATTTCAGCTATGAGGCCTAAAAAGCAGAAGGATGAATGGATCTTTGTGCTAAGGTTGCATGCCTATTTAATACCTGCCTTTTTCTTTCTTCACTAGTCTCTACCGACAGGTCGCTGCCATTTCTGTTTTTAGCCTCCTTTTTTCTTGGAGGCCTTGGTTTTTCTCTAGATGAACAGTCCAAACACCTCCAGGTGTTGATGAGAGTCGATACACTGAGGCATAAAAACTGGCCTTAAGCATTGGTCATGAGGCCCCATTCTCCCACTAGGCCCCTCCATAAGTGAGCGGGGAGGACCCGGCACTGCCATGTGCTGCACACCCCTCACGACCGACAGGGCAGCCATGTCCTGTTGCTGCTGGCAGCCTGCAGCCGGCCCCACACTGCATTGCCTGCTGCTGAGAACTGTGGCGTGCCCTGCTAGGTTCAGGGAACTCATCCTATTTAAATTCCCAATGGAGCCCGGAAAGAGCAGAAGCCGGTCAGAGCTGTGTGAAGGAGGTGGCCTGGATGAGTCTGGCCCTCGACAGGATTTTGGGGGCCCTGGGGTCACTGAATATCCAGTGGAGTATCGGGGCAGGGAGGCTGTGAGGTGAAGAAACACCACTGCTAAGGGCTTAGATCTGTAGGCACTGCCCACACTGGGCTCACTTTCTTTATTATCGCTTGTAGAGAGGACATAAAGAAAATGATACCAAACTCTAGAGTTTTCATGCCAAATTTTCCATAGCTCCGAATGCCTCTTGCTCCAGCAGAGCTTGGAGAAAGAAAGCTGTACCTACCCAATAGACAGGGGTCTGTGGGGAGCAACTGAGACAGCACCAAGCCCAGCACAGGGGAGAGGAACAACATGAGGGGCCGTGGGGGCCAGACATGCCCCAGGTACTGCGTCTGTGTTCCCATTGCTATGGCTTGCTCCATAGCAATCTCTAGAAGGGTTCCAAACCTGATTAAATACAAATTTCCCCTGGCCCTACATTTACACAGCTCTTACCACTACTGCCCAAAGCCACTTATACCTACAGTCTCTCTCCAGCACCACATTTAAACAGATCCACTCCAAAGTTATCTTCTCCCCCAAAATAAATTCTAATAACTGACTATAAAGAAGAGAAATCGTATCTTCAGGTAGTTGGCCTGGCTTTCCTGTTAGGTACTAAATCTTGTGTTACGCTCTCGGGAAAGTTCCTGGAGCTGACCCATGAGCAGCAGCATCAGCATGTTCCCAAATATATGGAGGGCATGACCGTCCCCAGCCCTTACCACACACGCAGAACTGCCTGTCATGGCTCACTAATGAAGATAAGCACAGAAAACCATGTGCGGGTCAGGGCGGAAACAAGGCAAACACCAGAGCTTTGCTTTTCTCCCATCCAGGTTTCATATCTTTTAAAGGATATATGCTGTTTTGCTTCTCCTAAACACGCTTGATGTTTAATCCATTCTTGCTCTCAGTACTTGATATCCATTTTGTTGGGTGCTGATGCTCAACAGTCAACCTTGAGCTTTGCCGCTCACAAAAGCTCTTGCATAGGTTTCTCTGCCCTCCACACTTTCCGTTACTTGCAGTTACAGGCAGTGAGAGGTTACAGTTAGATCCTAACAGTCATAAGAAGGCCAGATTGTCAGTGGCTGGCAGGGAGGTGCTTTCTGCCTCTTTTGCTTGTGACCGAAACAGGATTCAATCTGTAAGTTTAAAAGAAACTTAAAAGTGTTCCTTCCCTTTTAGACTGTTCTATTCCTCAGGAAGTCACATCTCCCATTATTTTTGTTTTTCCCCATTATTTTCTTACTTTTAGAGACAGGGTCTCACTATGTCACCCAGGTGGGAGTGCAGTGGCACAATCATAGCTCACTGTAGCCTCGAACTCCTGGGCTCAACAATCCTCCCGCCTCAGCCTTCCAAATAGTTGAGACTACCAGGTGTGCACCAATGTACCCAGTTTAATTTCTTAAAACTTGTTTTTCCTTTTTTTTTTTTTTAATGAGACAGAGTCTTACTGTATTTCCCAGGCTGGAGTGCAATGGCATGGTCTTGGCTCACTGCAGCCTCCACCTCCCAGGTTCCAGCGATTCTCCTGCCTCAGGCTCCCTAGTAGCTGGGATTATAGGCACCTGCCACCATGCCTGGCTAATTTTTGTATTTTTAGTAGAGATGGGGTTTCACCATGCTGGCCAGGCTGGTCTTGAACTGACCTCTTGATCCACCCACCTTGGCCTCCCAAAGTGCTGGGATTACAAGCGTGAGCCACCGCACCTGGCCTAAAACTTGTTTTTCCATAGCTTGTAGTGTCTTCTTTCTGGTCTGTGCTATCAGTGATCAGTGAATGTGTCGAAGCTCCTTTAACTGGTGGCAGTCGGTTATCTTTGCTTGCTCTGCTGGCAGTTTAAAAAACACATCTAATAATTTCTTCACAACTACAAATCTTGGGTATCAGGTAATCTTTCCCCAAACCATAATGGCCAGAAATGTTAACACACTTCATTAAATTTAAGATAACACAACACTTTGGGAGGCTAAGGCTGGAGGGTTGCTTGATCCCAGGAGTTCAAAACCAGCCTGGGGTACAGCCTGTTTCTTTAAAAACTGAAAAATTAGCCAAGCATGGTGGTGTGCACCTGTGGTTCCGGCTACTAGGGTGGTGAAGAGAGGGTGGATGACTTGAGCCCAGGAAGTCGAGACTGCAGTGAGCTGTGATCACACCATTGCATTCCAGCCTGGGTGACAGCAAGACCTTGTCTCATATAATAAGCCAATGAAAAGAAAACAATGATGTGAACTGACAGATACTTCAGTGATCCTTGTTTTAGTTCTATTTATCCCATCAAAATGGTGGCATATTCAACCTAAGTAATTGACTTTTGCATTTAGGAACAAGATATTCCAACATCTGGAAAGAAGAAAAGGATCACAAACAGCAGAGAGTACAAACCATAGTACAGGGGACTACCAAGGAGCTGGTCTCGAAAGCAACCAACACAAAGCCAACACAGACCCTGCCAGGGGAAGCTGAACACAGAAGGCGGAGTCAGAGCCCTGCAATGTGTCAGTGGAACAAGAATTCCCCTTAGACCAAGACTGCTGAGAATCTAGGTAAGGCAGAAAGGCTGGAAATGGACTTCCTAAAGACTCCTCACATGGGTCTTTAGACCCTTTGGGTCACATCCCCTTTGAGAACAGTAAAACCTATGGTTCCTTTTCACAGAAGAATGCACATGCCCTCAATTTTGCATGTAATTTCCAAAGGCTTACAGAACCCATGAATTTAGTCACAGGCTTCTTGGTGGTACAAGGATCCACATTTAACTGACCTTCTGTACTATGGTATTGGGTTGGGGCCTCCTTTATTAGGGCCCCATATTAGGAATATGGAGTCTATTCCTCACTAAGAAAAATACAACCCTACTTGAAACTTTGTTTGCATCATATAAAATACTGGCACCTTTCCCAAGGAAAGGTTTATGTTCAAAATGAGATAATCACCAGGCAACAAAACTGGGAGATGTCACAGTACTGCTGTGGCAGCTACAAGAAGTTTGGGCCACGGCAATGACTTTTGTTGTTTTTTTTTTTGAGACAGGGTCTCTCTGTCACTCAGGCTGGAATGCAGTGGCATAATCAAGGCTCACTATGGTCTTGAACTCCCAGGCTCAAGTGAGCCTGCCACCTGAGACTCCGGAGTGGCTGGGAGTACTGGTACATGCCACCACACCTGGCTAAATTTTTTACTTTTTGTAGAGATAAGGTCTCATTGTATTGCCAAGGCTGGTCTTGATCACTGGGCTCAAGTGATCCTCCTGCCTTCACTTCCCAAAATGTTGGGATTACAGTTATGAGCCACTGCACTCGCCCACATCAATGACTATTTAAAAACAGTGACTTTTGGTTCTTGACACTGCAGTCAGCATAACAATCTATGGATTCTTTCCTCCTTTTATAGGTAAAGAATAAAGATGGTAAATACTTGAGGAGAGTTATACAGAGTGGCGAAGGCCTTCTTCAAGGGAAGGAGGCAGAGGACGGGCCACAGGTAATAGTCAAATAACCAGCAGCATCTCCACCCCATGAAGACTTCCCAACAGATGAGCAGCAGGAAGGCACCTGCTGTGAGGGGCACAGGAGTGTGGGGGCCCTGCCCTGGGGCTTCCTGCCAGGGCCCTGTTGAGGCTGCTTTAAGATGCCTCTTCCATGGAAGTGGGGGTCAGCCTACTTTGGGCAAATGTGTCCAGAGCCACTCTGCCACCTTTCCATAAAGCCTACAGTTGTACATGAGTGACATTTTGTTTTACCTTTTAATAACAATAAAAATGAATTTGAATTAGCTTCATTTCCAAATCTCTTTATTATCATAATTAACCTTTACTTGGAAAGCAGGCAGTAAAATCTGTTCAGACAGCATGATTATATTACTGTCAGGCAAACAAGGATGGAGGACTTCTACACCCTCAAGAAAGGCACACTGAGAGACAGATTCCAGTTCCTGGGAAGGCTGACCCAGTCAGCACTAAAAACAGGATTAGTGTACAGCTATTAAGAGAATCATACAGTGACTTTATTTTTACTGCTTAAAAAAAGGTGATGGTCAACATCACACAGGGAAGACCAGGTCCACAGTTTGTCCAGAATCAATTGCTACCACATGAGTCTTCTTGGTTAAGTCATTTGAGCCCACAGTGACAGAATAGGTCCCTGGATATACTTCTATGTAGAGGTCCTTAGAGACATTCTCAGCCTGGAAGGAAAAGAGGATATCAGCAGTTGAGAGATTTTATATCCCAGTGCCACCATGGCCCCCCACCAGACTACCTGTGGGGCAGAGGTGTGATGGAATGAAGCACTCATGTGGGAGACAGAGGTCCTGCTTTCAAGGCTCAGCCTGCTCACGTACAACACTGTCATTTTCGGAGGTCTCAGCCTTTCCTTATTTCTAGAACTGTGACAATACCTACCTCACAAATAAGCATGTGAAAACGCCTTGTAAATGCTAAGTGTTACAGGAACATGAAGGATTATAAAAAGAACACTCTACTTGGTGTTAGGCAGAGGGAAAGGCTAGAGGCCACTGTTCTGAGGATCAGAAGTAGACAGTGGCACTTAACTCAGATAAGCAGCAAGGGCAAGGTACTCAGGAGTAATGAGAGCCATTCTTTTAAACCGTGGTTTGCTAAGTTCACTATCAGGAAGATGATAGGCATTTCTTTCATCCTAAAGCTCAGAACAATATGAGTGGATTCCATTGTTACTGAAGCAGCAATTCAGCTGGATGACAAAACTCTCCCTTGGAGAACTGGTTCTCCCAGAGTACAAAACATTGGAAGCCAGAGTTAATGGAAAGGTTTTTATTTAGAGCCAAACTGAGCACGGTCTTCTAAGGGTAGACTTCACTTATGGCTGGAGGCAAGTCACAGCAGCTATGCAGGCACAGGATGCATCTCAGTTCAAATGGCAAAAGGACAAAGTCACAAACCAGAAAAGAGCCTGTAATTAAGGGCCAGAGTGACAGCTGAGATGCCATTACATGCTTACTCAATGCTGAGAAGGGGCCACAGGCAAAAGCTGTCAATTCCACTACCACACATAGGAAAAGCCAAACTACGGGCAGCAAATTCCACTCAGAGGAATAAATGATCATGTTTATATTTTTATGAAATTTCCCCTACTCCTTCCACCTTGCAGATGGATTCGAAGTCAATTTTTTCCAAAGCTGTTTTATGTTGTATTCTTTCATGCCTGTCTAGTTACTTCGAAATTAGAGGTCTATAATCCTTTAACTGATGTAAATGTGCACAACAATGTCATTAACTATTTATTCGTTGTCAACCATATAAATAAAAGTCATTTTTAGAAAATATGGTTTTATCAGAATTGCAGGAAGCCCAGGATGCTTCATTTGTCTGCAATAAGGAAACACGGGAGGTAATACTGCCCTGTGTGACTATTATACTGTGGAATGTCAGCAAGTGTTGAGAGGTGTCTAAGTCTTAGCAACTTACATTTGTACTAGGAGCAGAATATTCTTGCTACTAACTCCAGAATACTCCAAATCCCTGACTAGTATCAAACTGTATACAAACAAAAAGTAAGAAATGTATTGTGGCACCATGCTGAAGTTCCTTTCCTCAGAATTCTGGCCCTTCTAAGCTCCAAAAAGATCCCCTGGCTTCATGAACTAATGAGTACTTCATCCTAAAAAAGAAAAACTCATTATATGTTTTTATAGAAAAACATTTGTGGAAAATGAGAACAAATGCCTTCAAATGTTTTGGAACCTGATCTCACCAAATGTGTATGTTTCAGAATTTCAGCAATGGTTTTCACTGTGTTAGCAGGAGGATCAGGACCCTCCTGCTGCTTGAACAGATGGTGGAATTCCAGCAGGACCTGGTTCCAGCCCAGCTGAGCTGTAGAAACTGAGATGTGAATACTTCACATTCTTTCCAACCACAACTATGAATTCAGGCACAAAGAGTATCCCCGAAGCTTCGAGTGAAGGAAGAATACCAATAAAACCTAATTTTACACTGAACCAAAATTTTCTGCACCCTTCTTAAGTGTAAGAACATCTCAACTTAAAAATACTATAGACAAACAGCCCTCTACGAACCATGTCAACTGGCTCATGGAGTTGTAATGGTGATGAAACTCAGTGCCTGAGCACTTCCATACTCACGGTCTGGGATGCCTCTGGAGCATGTTCTGACACTTGATAGATGTCTCCAGGACCAAGGGATGTCTTTCTTCTGTCTTTTCTCTCAAGAGACAAGTAGAACACCGATTTGTGCCCAAGGTTTGACTTTTGGATTATAAAGAGAAGCTTTCTTCTACCTTATTAGGAGTTAGTAATTGCTCTGTCAGCTTTTTCCAAGTTGTCATCTAAGCTATTAAGGCATTTTTTAGTAAATTCTGTGAGGTATTTTTAGTCAGATGTTTACTATAATTTTCATCCTTACACAGGCTTTGGAGTCAGACATACCTGAGTTTAAGTCGTATCTCTGCTACTTACTAAGACAGATTAACTTCCCGGGGCCTTGGTTTTCCAGTCTGTAACATGGGACTCTTAGATCGCAGGGAAGACTTAAAATGCAAAAGTGACTGACACTTAGGTTCTCAGTAATTCTCTTCTGTGCTTTTTCTAGGAGTGGGGGTGGTCCTAGAAGGGACCACCTGACTGATAAAGGCTGACTTACAAAGCCAATTTCCCTTAGAGGGAATTTACGTTTTAAAGGGAGAGATGGAAATGACTCTTCCCCACATGTCACCATTTAGGGTGAGCTGTACTCAAGAGTTCAGGCTAGGCCAGAAAAGGAGGCTCAGGGCTCAAGCTCTGACACCACTCCTCCACCTTGCAGGCAGGGGAGGCGTGCAGCAGGTGCTCCGAGTGTGCACTCAGCCCTTGCTCATGTCCCTGTGCCCACTCTCCCATTCTTAGGAATTCCTAAGTTTCCTCCCTCTAATACCCCAAAATGGCTGACAGACCAAAGAAGTCAAGAATCCAACTTAGACTCTGGATTAGACTCTGGTCTTCAGTTTGCTACCTTTGAGTACAAGTAGGGTAGTTTAAAACAAAAGCAAAAACCTAATCTCCTCAGAAATCATTGCCACCATCTCCTCCTTTGAATCGGTTCAGTAAGCAGGATTGCTGGCATCCCCAGAATGACATGTGGTAAAAAGTAAGTTTGTAGTGAGAGGCCTTTAATTGTTATATACCTTTACAAAAAGTATTTAGTTAATAGAGACCCCTGTCCCCACACTTCCCTTCTACTTTCTTTTTAAAAATTGTGAAAGACCAGGCACCGTGGCTCACGCCTGCAATCCCAGCACTTTGGGAGGCCAAGGCAGGCGGATCACCTGAGGTCAGGAGTTCAAGACTGGCTTGGCCAACATGGTGAAACTCTATCTCTACTAAAAATACAAAAATTAGCCAGGCGTGGTGGTGTATGTCTGTAGTCCCAGCTACCTGGGAGGCTGAAGCAGGAGAATTATCTGAACCTGGGAGGCAGAGGTTGCAGTGAGCCATGATCACACCACTGCACTCCAGTTTGGGTGACAGAGTGAGGCTCCCTTTCAAAAAAAAAAAAAAATTACCAAAGTTATGACAGTTACCACTTACCTTAAGTAAAAAATGTAATTTTTAAAAATCTTCTCTCCCAGCCTGGGCAACATGGCAAAACCCCATTTCTATTAAAAACATTAAAAATTAGTTGGCTGTAGTGGCATGTGCCTGTAGTCCCAGCTACTCAGGAGGCTAAGGTGGGAGGATCACCTGAGCCCAGGAAGTCAAGGCTGCAGTAAGCTGTGATTGTGCCACTGCACTCCAGCCTGGGTGATAGAATAAGACCCTGTCTCAAAAAAAGAAAAAAGAAAATAAAATTTCTGTCCCTAGATATAAAAGAGGATATTTGGAGCTCTTTTATAAACAATAGAGAAAGGGGCCAGGCGCAGTGGCTCATGCCTGTAATCAGAGCGCTTTGGGAGGCTGAGGCAGGCAGAGCACAAGGTCAAGAGATCGAGACCATCCTGGCCAACATGGTGAAACACTGTCTCTACTAAAAATACAAAAATTAGCCGGGCATGATGGCACATGCCTGTAATCCCAGCTACTTTGGAGCCTGAGGCAGGAGAAGCGCTTGAACCGGGAGATGGAGGTTGCAGTGAGCTAAGATCACACCACTGCACTCCAGCCTGACAACAGAGCAAGACTCCGTCTTAAAAAAAAAAAAAATAGAGAAAGGATCTATGTTGCCCAGGATAGAGTGCAGAGGATAGTCGCAGGGGCGATCATTGCATGCAGCACGTTCCAGGCTTGGAAGCTCTTTTCTTTAAACCTGCCAGAGAATTCCATGGCCCAGGACTGTAAGTTCAACTGAAGATCCTACAGTGGCATCAATCTTCTATTTTTGACAACCTCCTATTTCACATTCATTGCTGTAAGTTCTCTAAGGTGATGAATTTATACATTTCCGTTAAGCACTGTAATGCCAAGTCTCACAGGCATCCTTTGACACAAAGTCTAGCAAGGGCTCTTGAATATAGGGTGTCGAATCTTGGTAGACTGAAGGCATAGTGCAGGACAGCTGAGGACACTTACCTGACCACTCCCTGTGTCCGGGCACATGTGCAGCTTCGACTTGCCTCTGTGATAACGATAAACATGGGTTGCCCCTCCGTCCTCTGGCACAGATGAATAATATTTCTAGAGAAGTAATGTCAAAGATGTTAGGTAACCAAATTGTCATGTCAAGTTTTCAAAACACCATGGTATTTGAGCAAAGTACAGTGAAGAAGGGAGGCAAGACAGCAAAGGTGAATTACCTGCCCTCTTGACAGGCCTCTCAAGTCATGCAGCAAATCAGCCCACCCAAAGTGGCTGCAGAGAAAGAAGTGCATTTGGCATCACCATGCTGCCACCTGCTGCCTCTGTAGGGCAAGAATGTTGGCCAACTAAAGGTGGGTAGGACCATGCTCTCTGCCAGGTTAAACAAATTTCACATCTTTGCCCCCTTGTCAAATACACATATCCTTTCATTTTCTCCCCTAAAAACTGTGAACAGTTCCATGTTTATTGTCTAAGTCTCAGACAAGGACACTGGAAGAGAGAGGTCCATTTTCTTGAGATTCAGAAACACAGCAGGAAATGAAACATAAACCCAAGAAGTCTGTAGCCCTTTTCTCTGTGCTTCCGGCATGTGGGGGAGTGGAGGGAGAAGTCTCTAATTTAAGAAGAATCTTCCAAAGGATGGAAAAACAGTTACATTTCTCGTCTGCTTCCTTCCTCCCCCTTGAAGTTAGCCTGAGACTTGCCCTTGATAACGACTAATAATGAGGCCATCACAGACCTGCTTGTTTTGAACACAGGGTAGAGACACTGTCTAAAAACATGTGACCAAAAGAATGAGAAGCTGGGGAAAGCACTTGAGGACACAGACCTAAAGATGTATTTTAGTGGATGTTTCAAACTGTGGAGACAAACCCAGTACACAATTCTTAACTCTATAAAGTCAAGGGGTTTTGAGGCTCCATTTCATAATGGAGACTCGAACTGATGCATCACCTGAAAATCAGAATGAATAACAGCAATTTGCTAAACCTCAAACCAAAGACAAATATTATTCCTTTTGCTGAACCATGAACCAAGTGTTTAATCACAGTAGAGCTGAAGTTATTGATTTTTCTAAAACCACTGAACAATACAAATAAGATAAAAATATTCCCTGAACTATTCCTCACTGGTTGGAATCCTATTCTTGGAGTCAGGGATTCTTACAAAAGATGTAGAGGCTGGGCGCAGCGGTTCGTGCCTGTAATCCCAGCACTTTGGGAGGTGGAAGCAAGTGAATCACCAGGTCAGGAGTTCAAGACCAGCCTGGCCAAGATGGTGAAACGCCATCTCTACTAAAACTATAAAAATTAGGTGAGCATGCTGGCAGGTGCCTGTAATCCCACCGATTCAGGAGGCTGAGGCAGAGGTTGCAATGAGCTGAGATAGCACCTCTGCACTGCAGCCTGCGTGATGGAGACTCTATCAAAAAAAAAAAAAAAAAAAAAACAGCAACAAAAAACAAACACCCTAATATTTAACTTACTTGCTATGGAATTCAGCAAATAAGCTATTTTTTCCCCCGACTGGACTTAAAATCACTGAGGAGAGATGACCTTTTCTGACTTTTCATTGCTGTATTGTCAACTACAGGGTTAGGCATTCAATAAAAATTTGTTGGGTGAATTCTAACTTGCATTTACGCCCTGGTTGAAGTGTTTGACTGATTACAATCTGCCCATGGAGGCTGCGCAGGTGAAACAGGTAGTTTCCAGATTCCTTCCAAATTCCAGAAAGATCCATACTGTGGTCCATCAGCAGGTGATGGGACATAGCTTTGGTTCACACCAACTTACCCCACACTGACTTGAAGTATAGTCCATGAATTCAGCCATTGTTCTGAAGGAAGCACTAAGGGTTGGGGGTCTCTCTTCTCTCTATTTGAATAAATGGCAAGTCACAGGTTAGATCCAGGATTCCCTGCTAGAGAATGAAGCAATTTTGAATAGCCTCGTTTTTACTTATGAAAAGACTCGGCAAGTTTATGTCAGAAGAATGTTACTGAGAAAGAATTCCAACTCTAAAAGATAGACATGTAATTTATCCAGGACCTAAGAGATAGGTTTACGGGCTTTCCTCTTTTATCAGAAGATAGCTGTAAGATTTGTTTTTAAAAAAGTAATCGGCCGGGCGTGGTGGCTCATGCCTGTAATCCCAGCACTTTGGAAGGCCGAGGCGGGCAGATCTCGAGGTCAAGAGATGGAGACCATCCTGGCCAACATGATGAAACCCCGTCTCTACTAAAAATACAAAAATTACCCAGGCGTGGTGGCACGCGCCTGTGGTCCCAGCTACACGGGAGGCTGAGGCAGAATAATCCCTTGAACCCAGGAGGCGGAGGTTGCAGCGAGCCGAGATTGTGCCACTACACTCCAGGCTGGCGACAGAGCAACACTTCGTCTCAAAAAAAAAAAAAAAAGTAATCAAGCAGGTCTGAATACTACCGTTATTCTACAGCTACCCAAAAAGAATCTGTCAAATGTAAAGCGTTTTGAAAGGACTTTTCCATTCATTGTCCTGATCCTTTCCAGCTTCCGCTAAGGGGAGGTTTCCTCAGGTGTTTTGCACTGAGCTTGCCCCTGGCTGCCAGCGGGCCACCGCAGTGCGAATGACTGGAGCGGTTCCCCCACAGCGACCCTCACCTCTCCCAGGAGAAAGCGCTGTGGGCCGGCTGCCAGCCGTCTCTCCAGGTGGGGCGCCTCCCGGGCAAAGACCCCCACGTAGCCTCTGGGACGCTCCAACGCATGCCAGTCCACTGCCCTCCTCTTGGCCCGCTCCAGCACTTCCAGAGCCAGCCTTGCTGAGCGCTGCAGGGAACGTCGGTCCACCCCGTTCAGCGCCGCGGCCGCCAAACAGTTGTCCATGGCTCCCTGGGTGGGCACATAACATACAAACGCCGGCGGGTCAGCTGGGCCGCCGCAACCCTACTCCAAATCCGGGTAGGGGCCCCGACCTCGACCTCCCCGGAGCCCACCGCTCCCAGTCGGCCCCCAACGCGCTCTCCAGCTGGAGCCCAGCCAGGGAAAGGTCTAGCGCGCCCGCCCTTTCCATTTCCGTCTCCCACCTCCGCTACGTAAGGCGCCCCCTCACTCGGCCCACTCGTCAAGGCGCCTGCGCACAGCGCTGTCCTAGGAAGAACCGGCCTAGCGCTCCCGGCACCGGCGCAGCAAGCCATTGGCGGAAGGCCGGATAGGCGGGGTGGCGGGGCGCGCCCGGCGCCAAACACGCCTTCTGCGTCCCGGCGGTGGCTTCTGCGCGCCGTTGCCTGGTTAACTGCTGAGCGCTGTAGGCGGGGCAGGGGGCTCGGGTGGCCCCGGGCCGGGGACCAGAGACTGAGTCGAGCCAGCCGCCCAGGGCATCTGTCTGCGCTGTCGGAGGAGCCCCTGGGCGTGGGGCTGGCCCTTAGAGGGCTGCTGCCCTGCTTAACTTGATGAACCTGGTGTATAAAGGCAGGCGGTCTCCTGTTGAGCTAAAAATTTTGGGGTAGGCAACATAGCGAGAACCTGTGTACACACACACACACACACACACATAGCGAGAACCTGTGTACACACACACACACACACACACCACACACACACACAGCCAGCCAGCTACTCGGCAGGGCCGAGGCGGGAGGATCGCTTGAACCAGGGAGGCGAAGGCTGCGGTGAGTCGAGATCGCGCCACTGCACTCCAGCCTGGGCAACAGAGCGAGACTCTGTTTCAAAACATCGTGGGGAATAAGACAAGTGCCTCCAACGCCTCCTTCTGCTTGGTCTACATTTTGGGGTGTCGCTACTCTTGTTGGAGGAGATGATTAGGCCAAACTGTGTGGCTCCCAACGTGGCCTTTGGAGACGGGAACAGCTCGGGATGGAGGCGAGACGGAGGCGGGGCTGTCTGCAGCTGTTCCTGACCCCCGGGGAAGGGGGCGCCTGAGGAGTTGCAGGGTCTCTCATAGTCCACTGCGACTTTCTCCCCCGTCCACTGGGAAGTACGGATTCACACACTTTTGGAGACCTGTTCTCTTGGGGTCTGAGTCCATATTTCAGGAAGACTGCACCATGTTTAAGTAAGGAACTGTGAATCGTTACCTGTCACTCCACTCCGCTGGTTATTTGGTAGGAGGTACAGCCCAGACTCTCAGTGTTAGTGACTCAGCCCCACCACCCCGCGCACAGCAAAGCGTTGATGCTTAGGAAGGCCCCGTTTGAGGGACACGCTCAATGGGAGTCACTTTAAGGGACACAAAGAAATCCTCCTTTAAGTCTCCTCTGTGGTCCATGAAAAAGGAAAGAAAGAAACTCTCCATCCTCAGCTAGTCTCAACAGATGGCTTGATGAGCAATTTTGAGGTCGCAGGTGAGTAGTAGGCGACCAACACGACCTCCGACCTTTCTCTGTACTATTTAACTTTTGCAAATTTCCTGCTTTCCCCTCATGAAAAAGAAAAACAGTGACTGAAACCCTTCATTATCATTGAGATGCTTTTTCATTTTAGTGGTATTCCAAAACATTTCCTTCAGTAAGGGTTTATCAAGTGCCTACTGCAGAACATAGTGGTTATGCGTGCGTGGGGTCCTGTATATCCACTCCGGAGAGCTAGTTTGAATTCTGGCTCTGACATCTTTTTTTTTTTTTCCTTCATTTTTTTCTTTTAATTTTTTTTTCTTTTCTTTTCTTTTCCCTTCTTTTCTTTTCTTTTCTTTCTGAAATGAGAGTATCCCTCTGTCAGCCAGGCTGAAGTGCAGTGGCACGATCTCAGCTCACTGCAGCCTCAACCTCCTGGGCTCAAGCAATTCTCCTACTTAAGCCACCATGCCCCGCAAATTTTTAAATATTTTTTGTAGAGACAGGGCCTCGCTATGTTGCCCAGGCTCTCTGCCACTTTTTTGCTCTGTGATTCTGGGCAAACACATTACTGCTTTGAGCCTCACTTTTCCTCATATCTGGGGATTTCAATTAGAACCAACTTCTTTAGACTGAGCTTCTTGAGGGCAGGGACTGTATCCCTAGCCTTTAATGAGTTTAAGGTGCATCTAGTATTTACTATTTTGTCTGTCACAGTAAGGGCTAAAAATAGCTCTTGAATGTGTGAATTGGGTTGCCATAAGCATTTTGTGAGATAATTCCTGTGAAATGCTGAGCACAATGCCCTGCAAAGAGTTAAGTGCTCCGTAGACTTAGCTAGCATTAGTATGTGCCAGGCACTGTCCTCGAAGTTGTGGAGGACAGAATGTGGATCAGACTAAAGAAGAATAAAAAAAAAAGGAAAGAATGCATAAAAAATCTGTAATGCCAAGAACAAAATATCCCATAAGATTGACACACATAAAATGCTATGATGCTTAGGAGACTATGTGCAGCCGGGAGGATCAACAAAGGTTTTGCAGATAATACAGTTTTCAAGCTAGGCCTTGAAGGATGGCCTAGGAATTCGTGAGAGAAGAGGTAGATAAGATACCTTTTAGTTGCTTTTACGATAAATGTGGTTGGAGTGGGATGGAATTGGGTCCTCTATTTTTTTATGGATTTCAAGGTTTTACTGACATAGCTTTTAGTTGTGTCTGTGTAACCAAGAACAGGCTATTTAAACCATCCTATACCTCAATTTTTCCACCTATGAAATGAGAATAAGAATAGCGCATTCCTCATAGGGTTATTGTGAGGATAAAGTAAGTTAATATATATAAAGTGCATTAATAGTACTTGGCACATAGAAGGTGCTTGGTAAGTATTAGCTAGTGTTATCTTAATCAAGCTTCAGCCTGGCCTCCCAAAATACACTCTCACCCAGTACCACAGCCACACCTCATCTTATTTGTCTCTTCCCCATTCTGTTTTAGTCATTCCAGTTGAACTATTACTTTCTTTTTGACAGGTCAGCTGTTTGAAACCTTTTCCAGTGGTTCCCAGTTGCCACCTCTGTTACCATAGCCTTAAAAAAAATTTTTTTGAGTACCTTCCCAATCTAATTATGTGTAGTTATGTTTTCTTCTCTCCCAACAGCCTATCAATATCAACTCCTTGAAGGGAGAAACTCTTCCTTATTTGTCCCTAAACATTCCAGGGCCTGTTAAGTAGTAGATGTTCAATAGATATTTGTTGAAATTACTCTGATTTAACTTTTAAGTTAAATAGGCCTCTGTTAGCCCAGATAAAGAGGTGGCTTTGTGGTAGTTCACACCTGTAATCTCAGCAGTTTAGGAGGTTGAGGTGGGAGGATCACTTGAGGCCAGGAGTTTTATACCAGCCTGGGCAACATAGTGAGACCCCCGTCTCTATTTTTAAAAAAAATTAAAAATTAGCCTGGCATAGTGGCTCACACCTTGCAGTCCCGGCTACTCAGGAGATTTAGATGAGAGGATTGCTTGAGCCCAGGATGTTGAGGCTGCAGTGAGCTATGATTGTGCCACTGCATTCCAGCCTGGGCAACAGAGTAAGACCCTGTCTTAAGGAAAAAAAAAAAAGAGTTTTCTTTTCTATTAAGAAAAGAAAACTCTTTAAAAACTATGTACATGCACTTTAATGAATGTAATGAATATTCAGTTGTAACTACATTTCTCAGGATTTAACATTTAAGAAATCTATGGGAAAGAAGATGCTTGGAATGAAACTGAAGCCAAAAGACTGATTCTAAATTAAATCTTTGCATTTATTTTTATTTTTCTATTTGTAAATATATTTATGTGCATATTTATAATTTTAAGGTTCATCCTGTAAACCACAGATTGAGAGACTTGAAAGACTCCTTTTTAAATTTTTTTAATATTACCTGGGAGTAATGATAGAACATGACCTACCATGAGGTCCCTTGTGGATCAAATACAGCCCACGCCAAATGAAAGCCATTGGTGAGAATTGAAAATGGAATCATAAATGAAGAGAGGGCAACTAATTAGGAATGTGCTTGGTCGACAGAGAAATAAACTGTCAGTGTTAACAGAGAAATAAACTGTTGATGGGAGTTTTTTTAATGACCTTTAGCTTTACAGGGGTAATTTCACTATGGAGAACAGGTAAAAGTTGTCAAGGTTCTATGTTTTGGAGTAGATGAGTTGAAAGAGGTCTTTAATTGCGAAATGAGGAAAGAGACTGGTGCTGTATTTGGAACTTTGTGAGGAGAAAAAACAAGTCCAGTGAAGAGCAATGTAAATTCCTTTTCTTCATGTGAAGGGGGCCAAAAAGGGTTAAAAACCTAGGATGCAAAAGTGGGTACTGGGCCAGAGTTAGACAATGATTTATACTGTACATACCGGAAACTGTATAAATTATTTTATTTGACACATGGTATTGTTATTTCTCCAGCAGACTTAAGAACTTTGGAATCATCACAGCTTTGTAAAGTAGTGTTGCAGTCTGAGTCATTAGATCATTCATTTAGCCTGATTACATCAACTCGTTGAGTTATTGGGGAATGAAAGAAACTCATTACCAAAATTGTCATCTTGATGATATAGATTAAAGAAAATGAATCAAACTTCTGAGAATTAATTTTTATAATCTGTTTAAAATTGAATGGGAGTTAAAAAAATTGGTTATAGGCCGGGCGTGGTGGCTCACGCCTGTAATCCCAGTACTTTGGGAGGCCGAGGCAGGTGGATCACGAGGTCAAGAGATCGAGACCATCCTGGTCAACACGGTGAAACCCCGTCTCTACTAAAACTACAAAAAATTAGCTGGGCATGGTGGTGCGTGCCTGTAATCCCAGCTACTCAGGAGGCTGAGGCAGGAGAATTGCCTGAACCCAGGAGGCGGAGGTTGCGGTGAGCCGAGATCGCGCCATTGCACTCCAGCCTGGGTAACGAGTGAAACTCTGTCTCAAAAAAAAAAAAAAAAAAAAAAAAATTGGTTATAGAGAAGGAATGATTCAAATCTTGTCATTTTTAAAAGTCAGAGATTAAAGGAATAGTATTTGGAAGATATTTAATATAAACAGTTGAAATTCATATAGAGTTTTTTTAAAAAGACTACTTTATTGAGGTATAATGTATATATGATAAAATTTACCTGTTTTAAGTATATCCTTCAATAATTTTTAGTAAATTTACAGAGTTGTCAACATTACCAAAATGCAGTTTTGGAACATTGTCATTACCTGAGAAAAATCCCTAGTTCACACCATATGCAGTCAGTTCTCAGCTGCTACCTTTGGACCTGGGTGACCACTGTTCTGCTTTCTGTCTCTATGAATTTGCCTTTTCTGGACAATTCATATAAATGGAATCTGATAATATGTGACCTTTTTTTTTTTTGCCTGGCTTCTTTAAATCAGCATAATGTTTTCAAGGCTCACATATGTCGTAGCATGTATCAGTATTTCATTCTTTTTTATGATTGAATACTACCCATTACAGGAATATACTACATTTTTGTTTGTCCATTTACTGGTTGATGGTCATTTGAATTGTTTCTAGTTTGGGGCTATTTTGACTGATAATACGTAATAAGACTCTGTGTGGACACATGTTTCCATTTCTCTTGGGTAGAAACTTAGGAGTGGAATTGCTGGGCAGTACGATCAATATATGTTTAACATTTTAAGAAACTGCCAAACTGTTTTCCAAAGTGACTGTGCCATTTTACATTCCCCCAAGCCATGTATGATGGTACCAGTTTTTCCACATCTTCCCCAGGACTTGTTATTGTCTTTCTTATTGTAGTAATTCTAGTGAGTATGAAGTAGTATGTCATTGTGGTTTAAATTTGCATTAACTATGTTCTTCATTGTCAAAATTGTTTTTATATTCTAGTTAAGTCATATTTCCATAAAATTTAAATTCAGTTTGTCAACTTCTGTGTAACAACTGTTGATGTTTTGATAGAAATCATATTGAATTCATAGATCAATTGAGGAAGAACTACAATCTTAACAATATTGGGTTTTTGAATTTATGAACATGGAATGTCTGTCCATTTATTTCAGTTTTCTTCAGTTTTTTTTTTTTAACAATGTTGTGTAGTGATTAGTGTACATCTTGGGCTTCTTTTAACAGATTTATTAAGTATTTTTATGCTGTTGTGAATGAAATTGTTTTCTCAATTTCATTTTCAGATGAAATTATTGCTAGTGTATAGAAATATAGTTGAATTTTTCATATTGATATTGTATCCTGGAACCTTGTTAAACTCATTTACTTATTATAAGAATTCTTTTTTGTAGATCCTTTAGGGTTTTCTACATACTGGGTCAGATCTTCTGTGAATAAAGAAAAGCTAACTTTTTTCTTTTCAATTGCTTTTTTTTTTTTCTTGCCTAATTGCACTGGCTAGAACCTCTACTACAATGTTGAATAGAAGTGGCAAGGGGAAAAATCTTTGCTTTGTTCCCAATTTTAGAGGCAAAACATTCAGCCTTTTACCATTAAGTATGATATTTATTTTTTGTCGATACTCTTTATTAGGTTGAAGAAGTTACCATCTATCCAAAAAAATATGTTTTTAATTAGCTTCTTCAGGTTGAGAAGAAGTTTCCTTCTATGCCTAGTTTAATGAAAGTTTTTAATCATGAATTATTATTCAGTTTGTCAGATGCTTTTTGTACCTCCATTGATGTGATCATTTGGCTTTTATCTTTTATTAATATGATGTGTTGATGGAATTGATTTTTGGATATTAAGCCAATCTTTCATTTCTGGAGTGCATCCCAGTACATGATATATAATCCTTTTTATATGTTGTTGAATTTGGTGTGCTAGTATTTTACTGAGGATTTTTGTGTGTGTATTCATGATGGATATTGATCTCTAGTTTTGTTTGTGTTCTTTGTCTCTTTTGGTATTAGGATAATATTGGTCTCATAGAATGATTTAGGAATGTTCTCTCTATTTCTTGGAAGAGTGTGTAGAATTGATATTATTCTTATGCATTTGATTGAAGCTAGCTGGGCCTGGGCTTTATTTTGTGGGAAGATTTTTAATTACTAATTCAACTTTTTTCCTTGTTTTAGGTCTACTTATATTTTTTATTCCTTTTTCTTTATTTCTTTTTTTCTTTTTTGGGACAGGGTCTCACTCCTATTGCCCAGGCTGGAGTGCTTTGGCACAATCACAGCTCACTGCAGCCTCAACTCCCTGGGCTCAGGTGATTCTCCCACCTTAGCCCCTTGAGTAGCTGGGACTACAGGCATGCACACCACCAGGCCCACCTAATTTTTTTGGTACTTTTTTTTAGTAGAGATGGGGTTTTGCCATGTTGCCCAGGCTGGTCTTGAACTCCTGAGCTCAAGTGGTTTTATATTCCATCCTGAGTCAGTTTCAATACTTGGTGTCTAAGAATTTGCCCATTCACTTAAGTTGTCTAATTTGTTGACAAAAAGCTATTGGTAATATTCCCTCACAATCTTTTTTATTTAAGATCTGATTATGGTAATTTGTGTCTTCTCTCACTTTTTTTTGATACAGGGTCTCACTCTGTCACCTAGGCTGGAGTGCAGTGGCGCAATCTCAGCTCACTGCAATCTCTGCCTCCCAGGTTCAAGTGATTGATTTGATTCTCCTGCCTACACTACCTGAGTAACTGGGATTACAGGTGCACACCACCATGTCCAACTAATTTTTTTAGTAGAGAGAGGGTTTCACCATGTTGGCCAGGCTAGTCTTGAACTCCTGACCTCAGGTGATCCACCCTCCTTGGTCTCCCAAAGTGCCGAGATTACAGACATGAGCCACTGCACCTGGCCTTTAAAGAAAAATTTTGTGATTGCTCTAGGAATTAGAATATGCATCTTCATTTATCACAATCTACTTCTTTTTTGTTTGTTTGTTTTTGAGACAGAATCTTGCTCTGCTACCCAGGTTGGACTGCAGTGGTACAAGTGCAGCTCACTGTTGCCTCCACCTCCTGGGCTCAAGTGATCCTCCCAACTAAGCCTTCTGAGCAGCTGGGGCCCCAAACACATTCCAACACGCCTGGCTAATTTTTGTATTTTTGTAGAAATGGTGTCTTACCATGTTGCCCAGGCTGGCCTCTAACTCCTGGGCTCAAACAATCTACCTGCCTCAGACCCCTTGAGTGCTGGAATTACAGGTGTGAGCCACTATGCCTAGCCACAGTTTACTGATTGATAGAAACTTAATTTAGGTAAAATATAGAAACTTCTCTTAAATATAACTCCATAACCCTCCCTCTTGTGCTGTTATATTACAGATCCAACCAGATGGTGTTATAATTATGCTTTATATGCTCTTATGGCTTTTAAAGAAGATAAAAAATGACAAACATATATAGAGTTCTTTATATTAACTCACATATTTACTATTTCTGATGTTCCACATTTCTCTCTGTAGATCTGAGTAACTCTGAAATTGATTTCCATCAGCCTGAACAACTTCCTTCAATATTTCTTATAAGGCAAGCTGGCAACAACAAATTTTTTCAGTCTTTGTTTATCAAATGTCTTTATTTCACCTTCACATTTAAAGGCTTTAAAGGCTATTTTTGCTGGACATAAAATTTTTAGCTGGCAGATTTTCTTTCCTTTAAGCACTTTGATATTATATCCCTGTTTTCTTAGCCTCTGTTGTTTCTGATAAAGAGTGATCTGTTAATTTGATTGTGGTTTCTTAGTAAATGATAATCCATTTTTCTTTGCTGCTTATGAGATTTTCTCTTTGTGTTTGCCTTTCAACAGTTTAACCTTGGTGTTTCTAGGTATGGACCTCTTTGTGTTTATGGTACTTGGAGTTCTTCTTGGATGTGTAGATTTGCATTTTTCCTCAAATTTATAAGCTTTTCAGCCATTTTTTTCTTTAATAATTTTTTCTGTCCCTTTCTCTTTGTGTTCTTTTTCTGGGACTCTCCTTATGCATATGTTAGTATGTTTGGTAGTATCTCTAAAATCTTTGAGCCTTGTTCATTTTTCTTCATTCTTTTTCCTTTCTTTTCTTTGAATTGGATAATCTCTATTGATCTATCTTCCTGTTTACTGATTCTTTTTCTGTAATCTCAAATCTGCTGTTGAGCCCATCTAGTGAATTTTCATTTCAATTATTTTTTTCACTCTGTCATTACTGTTTGTTTTGTAATTTCTTTTTATTGATATTCTCTATTGTCACTGTTGCCATTCTTTCTTTTAATTTTTCACATTTGGTTCTCTTTAGTTCTTTGACAATATTTACAACAGCTGCCTTGAAGTCTGCCTGTTAAGTCTAACACCTGGGCCCCTACAGAGAAAGTTTCTATTAACTGCACCTTTTTCTGTATATGGGCCCCACTTTTTATTTGTTTGTATGTCTTGCCATTTTTGTTGAAAACTGAACATTTTAGATCAGAGGTCAACAATTTATTTCTATAAATGACTGGATAGAAGATATTTTAGGCTTTGTAGTCCATGTGGTCTCTGCTGTAATGTGAAAGCCATAGACAATATGTAAATTGATGAATATAGATATCTTCCAATATAACTTTATTTTAAAAACAAGCAGTAGGCCATAATTGGACCATGGGCTATAGTTTGCTGATTGCTGTTATAAATAACATATATGACAGCAACTCCAGCTTCTGATTTCTACCCCTACCTAAGGATTGTTGACATTGCCCCTGTTTGTTGGTTTATTTGTTTAGTGAGTTGCCTGGGCTAATTCTGTAGTCTTTCTCTCCTGTAGTGTGTAGTTACTGACATCTCTCCTTAATTTTTTCCCTTCTAATTCTTGTTTTTATTTTGTTTTATTTTATTTGTTAAGAGATGGGGTCTCACTATGTGTGCAGGCTGGACTTGAACTCCTGTGCTCAAGCAGTTGTCCCTCCTCAGCCTCTTGAGTAGCTGGGACTACAGATGTGTGTTGCTGTGCCCAATTTTTGTTTTTATTTTTAAGTCTGATTCCTAGGAATTGCCCCTGGGTCAACATAGCTAGTGGTCAGCTGATAATAGTGAAAAGACTGTACTTAAACATCTTGAGCCTAGTAAGTCTGTACTGTTTGCTAAGTAATCTGTGTATGGTTTAGGGAACACATTTAAAGTTCAGTTAAGGCCAGGTGGCTATGGCTTATACCTATAATCTCAGTGCTTTAAGAGGCTGAGGCAGGAAGACTGCATGAGACCAACAGCTCGAGATCAGCCCAGGTAACATAGCAAGGCCTTGTCTTCACAAGAAATTTTAAAAGTTAGCTGGGCATGGTGGTGCATTCCTGTAGTCCTAACCACGGGAAGATTGCTGGAGCCTTGGAGTTCGAGGTTATAGTGAGCTGTAATCGTGCCATTGCACTCCAGCCTGAGCAACCAAGTGTGATCCTATCTCTAAAAAAAAAATACAAGAAAAAAACAAAGAAATAAAGTTCAGTCAAGTCTGCCCCACTTTTATTTCTGTGTATGCAAGGCTTCACATTCAGCTATTGACATCTGTAGCCCACTGGGGTCTCTCCTGGGCATGTGCATAACCACACACTTGTATACAGCCTTCCAGACTACCAAGGATGTCAGGTTCCACTATGACTGTCTTATTCCCTAGATCTTCTTGTTCAATTTCTGGCTGGTCTGTTACTTGTTCCAACCCAAACTGCAGTTTCAATCAGCAATTAATATTAACTTTCCCTGATTGTTTACCACCATGATCATGTATTTTTGACAATATCCTAGGCACCAAATTACGTTGTAGGGCTGCTGATTTTCATGGATTGTTCTGTCCTGATAGAACTACTATGTTGGAGCTGGGGGTAGGGAGGGTGGGGGTTAGAAAAACCCAAGATACCATAGATTTGTATTTTTCTTACCAAGATTCAGTAGTTCATTTGTTTTTTCCTTTATAAATGATTTTTAATTTGTCGTGTGTCTCTGGTCAGTTTGTTTATTTATTTGAGATTGAGTTTGGCTCTATTGCACAGGCTGGAGTGCTGTGGTGTAATTTCTGCTTACTGTAACCTCTGCCTCCCAGGCTCAAGCAATTTTCCTGCCTCAGCCTCCTAAGTAGCTGGGACTACAGGCATGCACCACCACACCCAGCTAATTGTGTGTGTGTGTGTGTGTGTGTGTGTGTGTGTGTGTGTGTGTGTGT
>NW_022436987.1:4171007-4297695 GCF_009761245.1 Sapajus apella | reverse complement strand
TGTGTGTGTGTGTGTGTGTGTGTGTGTGTGTGTGTGTGTGTGTGTGTTTTGTAGAGATGGGGTTGGACATGTTGGCCAGGCTGGTCTTGAATTCCTGACCTCAGGTGATCTACCTGCTTCAGCCTCCCAAAGTGATGGGATTACAGGCATGAGCCACCGTGCCCAGTCTGTTTTCAAAATCCTGAAATGATTGTTTTAACAGTTTTGTATAGATGCCCCTCAACTTAGGAAGGAGCTATGTCCTGATAAACTCATTACTCATTCTAAGTTGAAAATATTGTAAGTCAAAAATGCATTTAATACACGTATCTGCAGACATTATATATCTTAGCACAGCTTACCTTACACATGTTCAGAACATTCACATTAGCCTGAAGTTGGGCAAAATCATCTAACACAAAGCCTATTTTATAATAAAGTGTTGAATGTCTCATATAATTTATTGAATACTGTACTGAAAGTGAAAAACAGAATGGTTGTGTGAGTATTCAACACATGGTTTCTACTGAATGTATATTGCTTTTGCACAATCATAAAGTTGAAAAAACCTAAATCAAACCATTGTAAGTTGGATACTACCTGTACAGTTTTATTGTGGCTTTTTGTTAGACAATTTGCCAACCTCCTCACTCTACCATTCTGGAAGTGTCCCTTGTGTAGAGTTTTAGTGTCCTAAAAAAGGTCACAATATTTCCTGACAGATCCAGCAGTTTTCAAAAATTAATATATTGATCATCCTGTTCCCTTCCAATTTTATATTCCTCCTAACCTTTTTGTAATATAATTCTGGACTCTCTTAAGGCTTACTTTTATATATTATTTTAGGATAAATCTTATATGTATCCCTTCCATCAATATTTATTTGTTCATTGGACAGTTATTAAACCTCCACTGTGGATTGATACTGGAAATGTATTTTCACTCCAGGAAGCTCTAACAAGTACAGTAGGTAGCCATATCTCCAAGTTAGTATTATACCAGTTCTAGAGAAAATTTTATATTTCCTAGCTTATACTAATTTTATATTTCCTAGCTTATACTAATTATAATTATAGGTATACACTATTTTAAGAAATGTTAAGTTATACAGTGATTATATTACTGAAAATATACTGTTTGCATTCAAGTATTTATATCTGTCCATTTTGTGACAGATTTTTCCAGTAATATACCATGCCCTCCACATTTTTTTCCAATTTTAAAAATTGTGATAAAATACACATAAAATAGACCAGTCGTAGTGGCCCACTTCAGTATTTTCAGTACTTTGGGAGGCCGAGATAGGAGATCTCTTGAGGCATGAAGTTCAAGACCAGCCTGGTCAACATAGCAAGACCCCATCTCTGAAAGAATAAATCTTTTTTTAACAAAACATAAAAATAAAAAACAACACACATAAAATAAAATATACTTTTCTAATGATTTTTAAGTGTATACGTCAGTGGTATTAAATATATTCAGAAACTTGTGCAACCGTCACCACCATCCATCTCTTCTCATCTTATAAAACTGACACTATGTACTCATTAAACAATAACTCCCTATTCTTCCCTACTTCTAGACCCTGGAAGCCACCAATCTGTCTTCTGTCTCTATGATTTTGACTACTATAAGTACCTCATATAAGTGGAATCACAGTATTTTTCTTCTCGTGACTGGCTTATTGCACTTAGCATAATGTCGTAAAGTTTCATCCATGTTGTAGTATATTGTAGAGTGTCCATCCTTTTTAAGGCTTGATAATATTCTATTGTATGGATATACCACATCTGCTTATCCATTCATCCATGGATGGACATTTTTGTTGCTTCCACATTTTAGCTGTTGCAAATAATGCTGCTATGAACATGGGCTTATACATATCTCTTTGAGACTCTACTTTCAACTTTTGGGGTATATACCCAGGGTGGAATTGCTGAAACATATGGTAAATCTATTTATAACTTTTTGCAGAATCACCATACTGTTTTCCACAATGACTATACCACTTTACATTCCCACCAAGAGTGCAGAAGGGTTCCAATTTCTCCATATCCTCACCGACATTTGTTATTTTTATTTTGTCTTTGTTTTTCTTAATGGTAGCAATCCTAATGGGTATAAGATGGTATCTCATTGTAGTTTTGATTTGCATTTCCCTAATGATCAATGATATTGAGCATCTTTTCATGTTGTTATTGGCTATTTGTATATCTTATTTTGAGAAATGTCTATTCAAGTTATCTGCCCATTTTTGAATTATGTTGCTTGTTTTTTGTTGTTGAGTTTTAGGAGTTCTCTACATATTCTGGATATTAATCCTTTATCAGATATATGATTTGCAAATATTATCTCTCATTCTGTGGGTTGCATTTTTACTCTGTTGATAGTATCGTTTGGTGCACAAAAATTTTAAATTTTAATGCAGTCCAGTATATTTATTTTTTCTTTTGTTGCCTGTGCTTTTGTGTGATGTCCCAAAAATGATTGTCAAATTCAGTGTTTTGAAGCTTTGGCCTTGTGTTTTCTTCTAAGAATTTTATTGTTTTAGGTCTTGCATTTAAGTCTTTGATTCATTTTAATTTTTGTATAGCTAGTAGGTAAGGGTTTAAGTTCATTCTTGCAACAACGGCCACCTGCCTCTTTTTCTGCACATCTATAATCAGAAGCAGCAATCAGCAGACAGAACACAGACCGCCGACGTTTGAAGGACAAGGTCATTTTTGCCCATCCTGGCTCCAGCAAGCTGTTTCAGGAAATGTGTGTAGCTGCCTGCCATGGGGGTGGGGCATGGATAGTTTCTATTACACTAAGAGCTGAAATTGACCAAAATTAACCACAATTTAAGTCTAAACTTTTTCCTGGAAGTCACAAACCTTCAATAGACTCCAGAGTTCCAAAATAATTACATCAGACAGATGCTGCTAGTGCAAATGTTGTCTATCTGGGGAGAGACAGCAGCTTCCTGCAGCTTCCTACTCCACCAGAATGCTCTCTCCTTCTCCACATTTTGTCCGGAGAACATAACTGGCCTCCACACAAAGATTCTTTATTCTTTTCTCCCCATCCCCAATAGTAATGAAGGCGAAGATGTTCCATTTGGGAAGAAGGGGCAGATTGGGTGTACACTGGAAGATAAGGATGGTGGTTGTGGATCATGGGGAAGGATCCCAGAGTTGAGGTAGCTCAAATTGTTATGCGGGGAGCCTTGGCTAAAGAATATAGAAGGTAGAGAGGTATGTCACCTTTTATATTTATTACTTTGATTGGGGAAGTTTGGCTTTCTATTGTGACCAGGAAAGACTGGAAATCATGTGGGTGAGGCAGAGGATGCTTCCAGTGTGAGAAAGGAGAAAGAGAAGATGGGTGGTTAGGATTGGAGCTGAATAGAATATGCGGCTGGTGGGGAGAGAAAGAGGTACAAAAAGGCCGAGTAGGCTTTATGCAAGACAGAATTCTTTAGTTGACAGTAGGCATTCTCAGTTAACACATAGATTATCATCCTTTTTGCAGTTAAATAAAATAAAATAAGGTGAGGTAGGAGGATTATTTTAGTAAAGATGGTACTGGGATTTTCAAATCTATTTTCTGTTATATAGTGGGGACAGAGGGAAAATACTAGAAAATATTTTCAGCATATTGATTCTAAACCTGGTTCTCTGACTAGACTAATCTTTGACTACAACTAAATTATTAAACCTGCCTGAGCATTATTGCTAGCACTTATGAAATGAGATGTTAGAAAAAAATTAAGATAATGCAAAATATTTTGAAAAATTATTTGCTATAGAAATGTAAGAAAGCGTTATTCTATAATGTTAAAATATTAAGAGCTGCTGCTAAATGAAAATTTCTCATAAGATAATTTCACCAAATCATAATGGAAATTAATGGGAAGATAAGATTTAATTTACTGCAAAAATCCAACTGACCTGTATTGAGTACATGTTTGTTGAGGAGCGAGGGTCATGTATGTTAAAAGTGACAGACAAAACATTTATTTAATTGTCATAAATCCTACAAGGTACTATCATTTAAAGTTTCTCAGTGCCCTTTTCTGCTTATTATATTGATGCTAGTTTAACTCAGTACATTTGCTTTATAAAAAGCCAGAGAAAGATGAGTCTGTTTATCTAGGTCCTCTGAAGCATTTCCATTTCCTGCCAGGCAGTTGATATGTAGCCTTGGCACAATTTCAGGAAACTGTTTGCTTCTGTTTACCCTTCCCAGATACAGCATCTTCTAAGAATTAAGATGAGGAATCTCCTTTAACTTTTTTACATTTTAGAAGTATACTTTATTCTAACACTTTAGAATGCTTTTCATGTAGGAGCAATGAAAATCTTGGTGTCTTTAAGTTAAAAGGAAAATGCATATGTGTTAGTGCTTCACTAGTAGAAAAGGTGAAGCCTTAAAGTGAGTTAACCCAATAAAATGTACTCAGAACAATATTCCTAGGCCGGGCATGGTGGCTCACGCCTGTAATCCCAACACTTTGGGAGGCTGACATGGGAGGATCACTTGAGCCCAGGAGTTTGAGACCAGCCTGGACAACGTAGTGAGACTCGTCTCTACAAACATTTTTTTAAAAATTAGCCTGGTGTGCACCTGTAGTCTCAGCTACATGGGAGGCTGAGGCAGGAGGATCACTTGAACCTGGGAGGTCGAGACTGCAATGAACCATGATTGTGCCACTGCACTCCAGCCTGGGTGACAGAGTTGAGATCCTGTTTCCCCCCCAAAAAAAATAGAAAAAAATATTCCTTTCTTATAATATCGTGCAGATTAGTCTCTCTTTCAGAAAACTCAGTGTAATTATAGCTGAACATATAAAACTTGTTCATTATGGGATAGTTGTCAACATTTCCAAAACCCTTTTTCACTGTGAAAAAGAACCCACCACTGAGTTTCTTCAGAATAGTATGCCTTTCTTGATTCAATTATAATATTTTTCTTTTTATATAACATTTCAGAAATAATCAGTTATGTGGCATAGGTGTTATATTTGAGAAATAAGTTACTCAACATTTTTATTCCTTATAGGGAGCCAATTTGTTTCTAAATATTTTAAATACTCATTATATAGTTAGCAATGCAGGAGTGTATTATAGCTTTATTGTACTCCCAGAATACATGTTAATCTAATTACATATGTATAAACATATTTTTGAGAGAATGTGGTGGAAAATGTATTAATTTAGAGATTGAAAGCTTGAGATGTGGAAAGATATAATAACTTGATGAACATACTACAGTTAATTGTGAGCAAATTTATATCCATTCTGCATAGTGTTGTTACATAAACTCATTATCACTTAATTCCTTTGTCCTTCCAGAATGAATTTAAAAATATTCTATAATTTTGGCCAGCACTAAAACTATAGGAAGCATTGGGTGGTGAAGCAGGATGAGAAACTGTTGTGAGACTGACATGCATGGCATGGGACAGGTGGCAAGAGAATAATTTAGTTTGTGATCAGCTCTAGGGCATCGGTCAGGAACCAGATAAGCATTTCAGATTGTTAGCATATTCATGACCCAAGATTAGAACAAAGATCATGGATTGGAGCCACATGGCCTCTGAATGGCAAGGATCAGGGTAAGCAACTGGTCAGAGACAGAGCGGAGGAGGTTGTCACACAAGTACCAATGGAATTGATAGATGGGGAAGAATGAGCAAACATCCAGAGTTGGGAGTCTCAAGTTTGAGTTCTGCCATTAGCATCTGGCCCCTTAGTACTTCTGGACAGCACAGATCTCTTACTTCCCACCCTCCTTTCCTCTCTTTACAAGTTTCAGACTTGGTTGGAAGACATGACTCTGGCTTTAACACACTGATATTGAAGGCTTATGGGCTGAGATGAATGGCTCCCTGTTTAAGGAAATCAGAAGTCAATATAGCTTGCAGAGTGAGGTCTAGAGAGTTCTGCCTTAAAGGGTAGAGTTATAAGGCCAAAGGATCCAGCAAACCAAGGGTCATCATTGGTACCATGCATGAAGAGTTATCTTTATCTTGTGAAATTGGTGACTTTGCTCCATTCTGTCTTATCTCTGTTTTGAAACCATGTTAACTCCTAGACTGCCTGGCATTGTAACCATCCGATCACTGAATTACTGCCTTAATCCAATCCTGTACACCTACCATAACTTAATTCTTAGGATTTCTAGCTAAATATTTCTAGAGAAAATTAAAAATAAAAAATCGTAATCAGGTGTGGTGGCTCGTGCCTACAATCTCAGCTACTTGGGAAGTGGAGGTGGGAAGATATCTTGAGCCCAGGAGTTTGAGGCTGCAGTGAGCTATGCTTGCACCACTAGACTCCAGCTTGGACGACAGACCCTGTCTCAAAAAAAAAAAAAAAAAAAAAAAAAGGAAGTCCAAAGAGTTAGGGTGAAACAACAGAATGACTGGATGGGTGGGATTTTTTTTTTTTTTCTGTTAGTAAACTATCATTAGTATCTTTTTAGGGACTGAGCTTGTCCCCACCTTCACTGAATTGCGTGTCGTGGAGACAGCCCTTAATAAAACGTTGATCAAATAGTGAATTAGAGGGTCTGCAAGTGATCAAAGTAACTGAAATGAGAGGAATGAGAGAGCAACTTCTGACACAGCCATAGAGCCTGAACGCATTTTTAAGATGTGAGAGAGACAGAACTGTATCTCTATACAGGTGTGGTGTCTTCATTCCTAGATTTTATGCTGTGCACACTAAACAAATGGTTTGTAAAGATTCAAAACATTGCTTAAGTCAGCCAAAACAGTTTTTCTATTAATCTAAAGTTTGAGTAAGTGAAATTTTGAAGATGATGGAATCTAATTGATAACTTCCTTACTCCTTAACCTGTAGATAATCTCCCTTTTTAAAGTGCTCATTATAGTAGTGATTATGTAGACAAAAAGCTTCTGATGAAGATGTGGTATAAAATTGTACTCTTTGTTCAGCAAGTTAAAACAAGCTGATCTGTAAGCAATTATTATCTTCATCAAAATTCCTAGCTCTAATGTTTTGGCTTCGTAGGCCCAGCACGTATGCCTTCTCAAACAATTGGATGGATTTAAAACACTTATGAGATGTTTGTGCTTATATCTTAACATAGCATCAGTTCAACAGGAAAAAGAAAAAAATGTAAGATTTGGCATTAGGGCTTAGTTTGAAAAAGAAAATAAAACCAAACTAAAGTAAACAAAAAGCCCCTAATGACACTTAATCCCTGCATAGGAATGAACATTCTTCATTTAGCCTTGTAATGCCCTTAGTAGCAATGTTCTAGTTAGAGTTCAGGAATGTCTTTCTTTTCTTCACTCTTCAATCACTTGACATTTCTTGAAAAAGAAGTTATCAGAATGCTTGTTGGCTAACCATTATTAATATTTTATATGGGTCATATATTCTAAAGAGATCTCTTTATGCCTTTTCTTTGGCTTTATTTGTAGTCATCCCAAATGAAAACAACAACAAATGTGTTCTGTATTCTAGGAGCTGTTCATGTGCTCACCTGGGTGAGCAGATGATTCAAAACTGAATTAGTTTTTTGAATTCTGTGCAAGTAACTGTGTGCAAGTGACAATAATGAATATGCCTTTGGGCTGGGTGCAGTGGCTCATGCCTGTAATCCCAGCACTTTGGGAGGCTGAGGCAGAAGGATCACCTGAGGTTGGAAGTTCGAGACCAGCCTGACCAACATGGAGAAACTCCATCTCTACTAAATTACAAAATTAGCCAGGCATGGTGGGACATACCTGTAATCCCAGCAACTCAGGGGGCTGAGGCAGGAGAATCGTTTGAACCCAGGAGGTGGAGGTTGCAGTGAGCTGAGATTGCGCCATTGCACTCCAGCCTGGGCAACAAGAGGAAAACACCATCTGAAAAAAACAAAAAAACAAGAATGTGCTTTAGATAAGATTGGGAATGTTTATTTTAAAAATAATAATCTTTAAAAATTGATTGGTTGATTGATTGACACAGACTCTCACTCTGTTGCCCAGACTGGAGTGCAGTGGTGTAATCATAGCTCACTATAGTCTCAACCTTCTTGGTTCAAGTGATCCTCCCACCTCAGCCTCCCAAGTAGCCCGGACCACAGGCAAGTACCACCATGCTTGGCTAATTTTTGTATTTTTTGTAGAGACAAGGCCCTGCTATGTTGTGTAGGCTGATCTGCAACTGGGTTCAAGCAATCCACTCACCTTGGCCTCCCAAAATGCTTTGATCACAGGCATGAATCACAGTGTCCAACCAAAAAATGATAACCATAGATGTATTTTGAAACTTACATAATATTTTTCTAGTGAGTTAGGTTTCTGGTTACATTCTGTGCTTAATGATGACATAGTCAAATAGTCATACTGTATGGCCACCTGAAATTACTGCAATTCAACAGCTATTTGTTGAGTAACAGCCATTTGCTAGGGAATAAAGATGGAGCTTATACTGATAGATAAATAAGCCATGCTTTCAAGAGGCTCAAAAGCTAGCAGTCAGCAGATTGGGTCATGGTGAGCAATACTTACTAACTGTTGTTATGGACTATGGAACTCAGCCTTGGGTGCCAAGGGAGGGAGTAATCCATTCTGCCAAGGGGTGGGAAGAAGTCAGAGAAGGCTTTATTAAAAAGGTGACATTTGAGTTGGATCTATCAGAGATGTTAACTTTCATAATATTTTCTGGGAAATGACAAGTTGTTTATGAGATTGAAGCATAGGACACCAGAAGCCAGCAATGTAGTGTAAAGTTTGAGGCGTCTGTGGAAGATCCAGGTGCAGATATCCACAAGGTAACTGGAAGTTCAGCTCTAGCACTTTAAAAGAGAGAAGTCGGAGCTAGAGATAACAGTTTGGCAATATCAGCTAATTTAATTGAAACCCCATGCAAATAGATAAGATGCCCACGGGTAGGCTACATGTAGACGAGAACTAAGAAAAAAATTTCCAGTTAAAGAGTGTACAGAGAAGGAAATAGTAAATGAAAGGCATTGAAAAAGAGTGGTCATAGAGACAGGAGTTGATAGAGATGCTAAGAGAATAGAGAAGGTCAAGTAAGAAGCTCAGGATACTCTAGAGAAAAGGCACAGCAAGAACAAGACTGGCCAGGCACGCTAGCTCATATCTGTAATCCCAGCACTTTGGGAGACCAAGGCGGGCAGATCACTTGAGGTCAGAAGTTCGAGACCAGCCTGGCTAACATGATTAAATCCTGTCTCTAGTAAAAATACAAAAATTAGCCAAGTGCGGTGGTGAGCACCTATAATCCCAGCTACTCAGGAGGCTGAGGCACAAGAATCGCTTGAACCTGGGAGGCAGAGGCCACAGTGAGCCGAGATCATGCCACTGTATTCCAGCTTGGGTGGCAGAGCGAGACTCTGTCTCAAAAACAAGCAAACAAAAAGAACAAGACAGAGCATTTGAAAAGTAAAAATATCATAGTTGAAATTTTAAAAATTGATAGAAGAATTAGAAGAAAAAATTTATAGAATTTCCCATAAAGTAGAACAAAAAGACAGTAAGATGGACAATTAAGAGATCAATCAAACAGATCCAGTCATAGGAGTTGTAGAAAGGTAAATTTGAGAAAATGCATGGGATGAAATTATTAAAAAAAAAAATATATATATATATATATATAGAGGAACATTTACTGGAACTATAGAACATGAGCCTCCAGATTAAAAAGGGCCACCAAGCGTCTTAGAACAATGTTTGAAAAAGTACCCATACTAAGGCACATCACTACGAATTTTCAGGAAAAGATCCTACAAGCTTCCAAAGACAAAAAATATATATATTATATTTCCAAACTGATAAAAAAAATTTACCTCCTCTGCAGCCTTTCACAGGAAACCACTGGAGAAGGTACTCACAAAAATGAATGGGAAGAACAGGAAAGAGGAAGACAGGAGATGAAAGAAACAGGAGATTTAACATGGTAAGGCTTGTTCTTCAAAAGAAGTAGAGTAAGCATGCTTCTGTGACGGGAGGTGGGGGAATGAAGATACATTTGGACATGGTAGGTGAAAGTTGAGGGAATTTGCACTTCTCCTTCTCAATGGTGAAGGTAGGTTTACCTGCTGACAGTGAGCATTTGGATATTTTGAGAATAGACAGGCTTGGGACAGTTGCTGTGGGGAACAAGAGGAGGATCAAAATCACTAGGAATGAAAGGATTATTGAGCAGTATTCAGTATTGGGAGGAGCTTTGTAGTGAAGCCTGTCAATTTTATTTATTATTTTTTTTAGAGATGAAGTCTTGCTACCTCCAGGAGATAACACATGTAATTATAGCCACTGCGACCTTGAACTCCTAGCCTCAAGCTATCCTCCTGCCTCAAGGCCTGTCAGTTTTAGAAATGAAGATAGTTTTTCTGTCAGTCAGCTTTCATGCGATTTATTGGAGATCACTTTCTCCTGAGCTGCTCTGAAGATGCATTTTGCAACACAAACTGAATTATTGTCAGAAAAGGATTTATTTCTTAACAGTAGTGAAGTCTCTATTCTGGAAAGCTGAGGCTCTTAGCAATTACATATAATAAATCACATTTGGCAGTAAAAACTACACACACACACATACACACACACACACACACACACACACACACACACACACAGCTCAAAGTGACAGCTTCCAATGCATCCGTATCTTAGGCTTTTTGAGCTCTTAAATGTTTTGGCCCCTCAAGTCTTGATTAGTTGAAAGTTGACTAATGAGTATCTAGGAGGAAGGAATTAAGAACAGCATGGAATGCCGATTATCCTAAAACAAACAAAGGAAAAGGAAGCAAAGAAGGAAAGTAGATGTAAAAGCTTGGCCTTCCAGGAGACTGAAGATGGCCTTGCTCTCTGTGGTATGTCAACCAGTCAACCACGTTCCCCAGCATAATGGAAATGTTGGGGTAGGCTGCTGCTTAGTTAGCAGTAGAGTAGATGCATGAAAACTACCACCACCATTCTATTGGTACCTAAATGTTCAAAGTTATCACTCTGACTGTACAAATGTTAATGTGACTGACCTTTTCATAACTTACTGTTTCAGTAGAAACTCTCTAAGCATTTATCGTTCCATTTGCCGGGAGAATAATTATTTTATTGGAATGCGTATTTGAATCCACTAAGCATGTGAATTTGGTCATCTCTGAACTTGGCATCTCCTCCTTGCCTGTAACCTCTAGTCTAGAATTTCCCATAATTTTTTCCTATATGTGCCTTGAATAGAGATTCTGATTCAGGATGAGATGTCTTGGACCAGAGCATTGCATTTTGAAAAGCTTCTAAGGTAATTTTTTTCTCCAGAGGACAAATATTTTATTCTTTAAGAATTTATAAAGAAACTGGAAGAGGACTATAGTTCTCTCTGGATGATTTTTGACATGCACCAAAGGTTACGAGCTACTTTTATTTTTAGAGTTATTTTCCTCAAGTGCACATCATGTCACTGTTCTCAAAAATATTGTCTCCCCACGTCCTTTGGAATCAAATTCAAATTCCTTCATATTGCCTTCATGGGCTTCCTGGATCTGATCCTGTTATCAGTCAGTAGGAACTAAGCTTATGCTGTAGTAACAGCTTCTAATATTTCAGTGACTTAAGATAATGAGGATATTCCATATATATCCAGCATGCCCAGCATGGCTCAGTAGGGAGGTACTGGTTTATTCAGGGACCCAGTCTGCCTCAATCTCACATGGCTTTGGATTTATGTGGCAGAGAAGAGAGGCATGGACATCTTTCACCTATTCTTCAATGCTTTGGCCTGGAAGTGACACATGTCACTTCTGCTCACAGCCTGTTGGCTAGATGAGTGTTGGACAGTCACACGACCCTGCCTAACTGCACGGTGACTGGGATGGTAGACTTCTGTGGACTGGGAAGTATAACAGTGAGCCCTAGTGAGTCCACCTTTTAAATAAATGTTTGAGGTGAAATTTACACAACATAAAACTTGACTATTTTAAAGTGTGTAATTTAGTGATATTAATTATAGTCACAATATTGTGCCACCATCACTTCTGTCTAGTTCTAAAACATTTTCACCACTGTTAAGGAGATCCCATACCCACTAAGCAGTTACTTCCCATTTCTTTCTGCCCCTGAGCCCTGGCAACCACTTATCTGCCGTCTCTATGGATTGACCTGTTCTGGATAGTTCATATGAATGGAATCATACAATATGTGACTTTCTGTGTCTGACTTTTTTTCAACTTAGTATAGTGTTTTCAAGCTTACCCACATTGCATGTATCAGGATGGGGTTCCTTTTTATGGTTGAATAATATTCCACTGTATAGATACACTACATTAAAAAAAAAAAAAAAGCCATTCATGGCCAGGCATGGTGGCTCACACTTGTAATCCCAGCACTTTGGGAGGCTGAGGCAGGCGGATCACCTGAAGGCAGGAGTTCAAGACCAGTCTGGCCAACATGGTGAAACCCCATCTCTATAAAAATTAGCCAGGCATGATGGCGAATTCCTGTAATCCCAACTATTTGGGAGCTGAGACAGGAGAATCACTTGAACCCAGGAGCCGGAGGTTGCATTGAGCCGAGATTGCGCCATTGCACTCCAGCCTGGGTGACGAGTGAAAATCCATCTAAAAAAAATTAATTCAGTCGTTGATGGACGCTTCGATTATTTCTACCTTTTGGTCCTGTATATAGTGCTGCTACAAACCTCTGTGTACAAGTATTTGAATACCTGTTTACAGTTCTTTTGGGTATATACCCAGGAGTGGAATTGCTGGTCATATGGTAAGTCTATGTTTAACTTTTTGAGGAACCACCAAACTGTTTCCCAATTAATTTATCTTTTGAACTTGCTACTTCAGTCAAATGAGGACCAGTCATTGTTTTTACAGCTAGTTTCTCACTTTCATGGCTCACGCAATTGCTTTGGTTTAAAATTTTCTCTCATTCTTCTCTATTGATTGAAGTAGAAATTCTAATAGTCATTGAAGGTTCAGGTCCAACCCTCTTCCTCTCAATTCTGGTAAGAGTCTCTACTACTTCTGCAAATTCCCATATTTCCTTCTCTTTATTTCTCGTATGCTATTTATTTTTGAATAGTTATTTATTAATGCCTTTATCACCAGATTTTAAATTTGCTTACACAACTTATTTCTCTTTTATTCCCCCCAGTGTCAAAAAACAGTCTTTTGCAGATGTCTAATAAATGCTTATTGAATGAATAAACAAATGACTAAGGAGCTATAGATACAATGGTGATTTTTTTTGGGGGGGTGGGCTATGGATTTTTGTTTTGCCAGTAAGATGGAGAATGACAAGATAATATTACATTTTATAATTCTGGTTTCAGGGATGCACATTGGGTAAAATTCAGTGAATTCAGTGACAAATATAAATCATTATTTTATCTGGAGATAATTCATTAAATCTAAGACTGATACCATCAGAACAAAGATTGGTAACTAGTGTTTCAAAGGAGCAAATTTTTAGATTTTAATTTCCTCCAGTAAAAAATTATCTTCAGGCTGGTCCAAGTTCAGTGATGTTTACAGCTAGTTGATCACAACCAGTTACAGATTTCTCTGTTCCTTCTCCACTCCAACTTCTTCATTTGACTAGCCTTAAAAAAAAAAAACGTATCTTCAAGCCCATGAGAGAAGAAAGAAGGATGACTTAGCAAGACAGAGGAGTGAGGGAACCGTCCAGTTTGGATGAAACTTTCTGAGCTTGTTTTTGTCTCCTGTCCATCTAAAAGTCACCTGGCATCTCACTTCATTTACTCGTAGATCCAGTCTGCCCAGCATCAGCAGTTAAACTGCCTTATTACTTTCTTTTCTTTCTTTCTTTCTTCCTTTTTTTTTTATTTTTATTTTTTTTGAGATAGAATCTCGCTCTCTTGCCCAGGCTGGTGTGCAGTGGCATGATCTTGGCCCACTACAAGCTCTGCCTCTGAGGTTTAAGCAATTCTTCCTGCCTCAGCCTCCCAAGTAGCTGGGATTACAGGTGCTTGCCACCATGCCCAGCTAATTTTTGTATTTTTTAGAAGGGGGGGTGTCACCATGTTGCCCAGGCTGGTCTCGAACTCATGAGCTCAAGAGGTTCTCCTGCCTTGACCTCCCAAAATGCTGGCATTATAGGAGTGAGCCACTGAACCCGACCCTCATTGCTCCTTCAATGAACACATGTGATATTACAGGCAGAGTACCTAGAAGGAAATTATTGTTTCATGAGTACTAGACCTGCAAACCTGAAAATTTCTAGAAAATCTTAACCCTTCTGTCCCTCAAAGGAAAAAAAACAAAACATGCCAAAGTAAAATCCACGAACCAGAAAACCCAGACAACTTACCATGCTTAAGTGCAGGATTTAAAATAGCAGAAGGAAGTAAAGCCCATCTTTGTGATGTCAAGTTCTATTTCAGTATATAACAAAATAGTTGAATTATAAGGCTCTTAAAGTTAAAATATTAAACAGACCCTTAGCTATAAGATATGTTGCCAGGCATCTGTATGGAATATAACCATGTAAGCAGGGCATATTGTAGTTCTCTGCACAAAGAGAACCAAAGCTACTGCTTCTAAAGATTAGGAAACTTTCATTAGACTGACAGAAGACAGTACAGAGGAAATGGCTTGGGGGTGGAGGAGACGTATGAGAGAGGATGAAAGGAACAGTATTCATACTATCCAAATTAGAGCCAGGATGTTTATGCTCAGATCTTGTCTTGGCTCTGTGTTGAGGGGCCTGAATAATGGGAACATGGGAAAGTGTATCTCAGACCCTAAATTAGGCAGTAAATTTACCAAATTTCTCCTACAAACGCTTCCTATTTTCAGCAGTCTCTGCACATTTCTGAATTTATGCTGTGATTAAAGTCCAAAGATGGCTAATGCTAATGATCTCTTCCTCTTTTCTGTTGCTAGTATCCTCCCATGGCTATTTCATCCTGTTGTTTATAAGTCATGTCTCTACAACAGGATTGTAGCCTTATGAGGAGTGTTTTCATTTATTCAGACAGCATGTATTTACTGTGTGCTTATTTCATACTGGGCACTGTGCTAGGTAGATAGGATGTAATTATTAGCAAGACAGGCTAGGTTGGGTGTCCTCAAAGAGCTTGCCGTCTCTTTTAGTACCTTATATATAGTTGACCTTCTTTGTCAAGTGATGTGAACATTAGGTTAGTGCAAATTACTAAATTACAACTATTTAAAATATTGCATTAACAACATTTCTGATGTCAGTGTCTCCAACACATAATATGGCCTGTATTAAGATGAACTAATAGTCACATATGTGAAGTTTAGACTCAAGGCTATATTTAGACTATATTTAGAACGTTAAAGGGATGTTATTTTTCTTTCTGAGAAGGCAGATCTAATGAAGGTTTTTTCCTAAGAATTAAAACAGTTCCAAGCATAATTTGCAATGGAATTGGCAAACAAAAAGAACAAGTATTTATATCTCATTATTGCCCTCTTACATTGCTTCAGCACATATAAGAGGCAGCAGCAGCAGCTGCCAAAGATGAAAATAATTATTGTCCTGGGTATGCATAGAGAAAATCTTGATGCTGTTTGTTGTCTTTCCTTGCAGATGTTACTCACAAGAAAAATGGGACTTTAGTAGAAGTTCCAATAGTTTTGAAAATGGTAGACTTAAGAACCCCCTTACAGAGCTCAGAGAGCTGCAGGTAGAATTTGCCTGGAGGGTTGCTAAATTCTGTGGCTTGCCTTCACATTCAAGAATTCTCTTGTTCCACGTTTGGAGCAGAACCACCCTAACATGTGACTGGAGAGACTGGAAAAGACTGGAGAGGGTTAAGTTCATCCAGATATGGCCCAGGTCTCCTGAAGGGTTCAAGCACTTCAGTGAACTAGACTAGAAACTCACATTGTGAGTTTGGAGTAAAACCTGTTCTGATTAAAGTAAAACTGTTCTGAATTTTGGAGTAATATCTGTTCTGATTTTTGGCCTTTATGTTTTCCAGTGTGCCTCAGCAACAGCTGAAATCTTGGACTTTCCTGATGTAGAACCAACTCAACCAGAAATTGATTTATTTTTCATGTGCACACTGCATCACACCATATATAAGGCCCTCTGCTAGAAAGGCCCAACTGGGGTCTTTTGGCATCAGTATTTTGGAGACAAAGAGTTAATATTAGAAATTCATGTGTAATATCCTTTTTTGGCAAGGGAATAGTAGGCTTTATCAGTTTGGTTCTTGCCATTATTTGTGTTCCATCTTGACCAAGTTAAATTATTTTCAGGATGTATCTTTTTTTTTTTTTAAAGACAGAGTCTTGCTCTGTTGCCCAAGCTGGAATGCAGTGATGCGATCTGCAACCTCTGCTTCCTGGGTTTAAGGGATTCTCCTGCCTGAAGGCTCCCTAGTAGCTGGGATTACAGGTGTCTGCTATCACTCCTAGGTTTTATATTTTATATTTTTAGTAGAGATGGGGTTTCACCATGTTGGCCAGGCTGGTCTTGAACTCCTTACCTGAAGTGATCCATCCACCTTGGCCTTGCAAAGTGCTGGGAGTACAGGTGTGAGCCACTGCGCCCAACCAGGATTTTTTTTTTTTTTTTTGAGATGGAGCCAAGCTTTGTCACCCAGGCAGGGCTGCAGTGGTGCCATCTTGGCTCACTGCAACCTCCGCCTGCCGGGTTCAAGCGATTCTCCTGGCTCAGCCACCTGAGTAGCTGGATTACAGGCGCGCACCACCACACCCGACTAATTTTGGAATTTTTAGTAGAGACAGGGTTACACAATGTTGGTCAGGCTGGTCTTGAACTCCTGACCTCGTGATCCGCACGCCTCGGCCTCCCAAAGTGTTGGGATTACAGGCGTGAGCCACCGCGCCCGGCCTCAGGATGCATCTTAAACTCATTATTTTTGATGCTTGCCTTGCAGCTGAATAAATACCTCTTTAGGATATGTGACAATTGAATTGGCTTCGATTTTGAAATATGTCCTGGACTTAGAGCCTGCTTTTGTTCATACACACTGGTTCCTTCGAAATATAAATTTGTAAAGTCAATGTAAAACTGAAACTTCAAAAGTCAATTTTCATTGCTGCTCAGTTTTGCATTTCAATATCAAATTTTATTTACAGTGAGTTACGTGAGTAAACAATGGATTACACGGCTTAAACATCTAAGTATGTATGGGTTTGGATTTTAAGTAATTTACATTATTCTTTTCCAAGTTGATTGTTGTACTGGGCTAATTATTTCCTTCAGAATTCCACTAATAAATCACAGATTCTCAATGCTGGTATTCCATTGCTTTATTATTCAATGGCACCCTTTTCTAGTTTTGGTTTTGCAAACCAGGGGAGTATTTAAAGTAAATTTTCAGAATCCCTTTTGGAGCTTTTGGCTCAGACTAGGCTCCTTGGAACTCTAGTGCTTTGGGAGTTCTGCTACTGCTGCATTACCAAAAGTAGCTTCTTTCTATTTCGTTTGGGTTTTGTAGGGCTCTCCTGAGGCAGAGAACTGGGAGAAGGGAAAGAGCTCATCGGTTTGTTTGAAGGCCGGCGGGCTGTGCAGGCAGCTTTTCCCAGACTTTCCCAGCTCCGGCTTTTCACGCATACCAGAAGAGCCGCTTTTTTCCTCCAGTGATTGAAACCATCTGGACTGCAGGGGGGTCACGTGTGTATGAGAAAATGACATAAAGTTTCAGACCCCGTTGTGCTTTGCTCCGGACCCAGACAACTCTTGGTCGGTTGGTGCGGAGGTGAGGGCCGTCCAGTTTGGGGGCCAACTTCTCGTCCCGGCTGCTCCCGGCCCCCGCCTTCCTCACCCCTGTCCCCCACCCTCCCTCGCACACTCTCGGCGCGGCTTCCTCTCTCCCTCCGGCGCCTCCGAGCGCTCCTCTCCGCCCGGCTCCAGCAGCCCACCCTCTCGGTCTTGGGTGGAGGCGAACATCCTCCACGCCCCCTCCACTCAAATCTGCGCTCCCTCCCCTCTCTCTCCCTGCAGTCCGGTCGCAGCCCTGGGCGCGGATGCCTGCCTGCTGCCCGCCCTCCCTGCAGGAGCGGCTCCTCTTCCGGGCCGCGCGGCTCCCGGCGAGACCCAGTCAAGGCGCCGCGCCCGGCCCGGCTGGGGAGCGCAGAGGTAAGCGCCTCCGGGCCGGGTGGCCCCGGTTCCCGCGTGCCGCGCCGGGTCCCGCCCCTGCCCTCCCAGCCCTTTTCCCGCTACTCCCGACTCCCGGCCCCGGCGACGGTGTCCAGCTCCGTGAGTACGCGCGTGGGGGTCGCCGCAGGCGCGGAGGAGCGGGGCCGGTGGGATCCGCCCTCCCGGCCGGTCAGTAGCGGCCGGTTCTGCTTTCCGGCCCGGCGGGGCCGCGCGGTTGGGGGTGGGGAACCTCGGCGAGGGTCGGGTGGTGAAGAGCTGCCTGTTGCAGAGCAGAGACCCGACCTCGGGACGCCCTGGGAGCCGGCTCTGCGCCCCGCATGCCCCTCGGCGGCGGTATTCGAGCTCCTATCTCGAGCTGTTGCAGTTTGTATGCAGGCTCCTTGAAGAACGCGCGCACACGCATATACACAGCACACACACATATACACACAGCACACACATACACACGCACAACACACGCAGACACACACACACGGAACTCAAACAAAGGAAAATTAACTTTGCACGCTATTACTGCAACAAGTTAAACTGTGTTTATTTGTGAACCGTTCATTTTTTTGCCCTTGTTCAGACGCTCGCTAAGTATTCAAGGGTCCACACTGTAGTCAACGTTTATGGCACCTTATCCAAGAATTTCGCAACTGAGTAGAATTCAAGAGACAGTGTTTCCATGTGTTTCTAAAGAGGGCTTATTGCATTTTCCTGGGATCTTTATATGAAGGTAGTTGGTGATTACTTGAATATGAATAAAACAACTTCACTAAGTGAGAAAATTTGCCTTAGTACTGCCTTAGTCCAGCTCTTGCTTTTTTCCCCAACCAGGTGTTTCTGCTTTTTGGATAGCAGGGTCTTGGGAATGGTGAAGAGGTCATTATCCCATCTGCAAGACTGTTCAGCAACCTCTTAGCTGCACACACTTTAACTGGCCGCTTTAGGATGGGACCACGGGGTTAAAACCCAAAGGGCTGCATTATTTGTTTTGTTTTAATATTTTTCAGAAGGTGAATTCCTTAATTGATTTTTTTTGGCAGAATTAGGGGTTCCTAAAGAATCATAGTGTAGGTTCCAGAAAGCTAATCCAAGATAGAGACTGAATTGTTAACAGTCTGTCTCCCTTGCTGAATTAAGGACAGCACAAGGCCAGAATTCAAGAAGAGCCTGTTGAACGGATCAGGTGAAGGCTTCTTAAATTCTGCTGGTCTGGCAGAGAGTTCCCAGGTGACTAACATAGGTTTAACCCTCCTTTTTATTTATCTGGCAAATATTTTTTATTTAAACATTTCTTTTTCTTTTCTTATTTATTTATTTATTTATTTGAGAGGGAGTCTCTCTCTGTCCCCCGGGCTGGAGGGAAATGGTGCAATCTCGGATCACTGCATCCCCCACCTCCCAGGTTCAAGTGATTCTCCTGCCTCAGCCTCCCGAGTAGATGGGATTATAGGTGCTTGCCACCACATCCAGCTAATTTTTGTATTTTTGGTAGAGATAGGGTTTCCCCGTGTTGGCCAGGCTGGACTCAAACTCCTGAGTTCGGGTGATCCACCCAACTCAACCTCCCAAAGTGCTGGAATTACAGGTGTGAGCCACTGAGCCCAGCCTATCTGGCAAATATTACCTTTGGAAAAACTCCCCAAGATATGGGGGAAGAAAAATTGTTCAAGTGTATGTATGGGAAGTGTTACTATCCCCTATTTGGGCCAGAAGGGCACCCATTTTTGGTAGACAACTCCAAGGCAACTCTTATCTTCAGAGTATTTTTTACTGAATGGCTAGATTGGTTTGGCTTGGTAATTTGGAAAACCCTTGCTCTTGAGTTTGTGGACTCCTTGGGGAAAGAGGATTGGCACATAAGTGAAGGATGATTTCAGATCAGTTGGCTTAGAACAGGAGTGTCCAATCTTTTGGCTTCCCTGGGTCACCCTGGAAGAACAAGAATTGTCTTGGGCCGCACGTAAAATACATTAACGCTAAGGATATCTGATGAGCTTCAAAAAGTGAAATTGCAAGCAATTCTCATAATATTTTTTAAAAAGTTTACAAATTTGTGTTGGGCCACACTCAAAGCCATCCTGGGCAGCCCAGCCGCAGGTTGGACAAACTTGGCTTAGAATCTAAGAATTACAAAGCTCTAGGAGAAAATGATTCTGAGGCAGGGAGGTTTCATAGAAGAGAGGAAGGCCTTGAAGCAAAGTATGCTTCTGAAACTGGTGGAGAGTTGCTGGGGAAAAGCTTTCAAGAGAATGGAGAGCAGACCGTTTGGACTGCTGGACCTAGAGAGAAAAGTAATAGTCAGCATCTGCTCTATGTCAACTGCCAGCTCTCTTTTTCATCCATCAGCGTGGTGACATAGGTATGGTTGCTCTTGTTATAAAGATGAGGGAATTATTGTTTTAAAAAGTGAAGATAAAAAAGATACCTAACCGGTCGGGCGCGGTGGGTCAAGCCGGTAATCCCAGCACTTTGGGAGGCCGAGGCGGGTGGATCACGAGGTCAAGAGATCGAGACCATCCTGGTCAACATGGTGAAACCCCGTCTCTACTAAAAATACAAAAACATTAGCTGGGCATGGTGGTGCGTGCCTGTAATCCCAGCTACTCAGGAGGCTGAGGCAGGAGAATTGCCTGAACTCAGGAGGCGGAGGTTGCGGTGAGCTGAGATTGCGCCATTGCACTCCAGCCTGGGTAACATGAGTGAAACTCCGTCTCAAAAAAAAAAAAAAAAAAGATACCTAACCTTCTCAGGATGACACAGTGGTAAAGTGGCAGAGCCGGAATTCCAATGCCTGGCTCTCAGACTAATGTGGGTGCTTTCACAGCTGCCTTCTCCAAAGAGCAGTGGGAGGTCCAGTGGAAGCTGGACTGTGGTCAGCTTGAGTTCTGGCTCAAGGGTTGGAACTTGACCCTATGGACATTGTCTAGGTTTTAAAGATTTTCGAGAAAAGGAGCTGTGGGTAAAGCAGTTATTTTAGAAGATGAAGGCGACATCTATGTACAGTAATGTGACATGCTCATCACAAGTTGTGTGCTAGTCATTGTTCCCAGTTAGGAGGTTACAAAGTGAATGTAGCCAAGATACCTGGGTGTTTCAATTCCTGTCTCACTTACCGTACCCTGCAGTGAGTAGCGTGGTTCACTGGGTAAAGAACTAGTTGTAGTGACCACGGGGCTGCTCTGGATCAGAAAGGGCACACGCTGAAATGGAATGTGTATGTGGATCAGCGCCACTGCTGCTTTGCCTGTATGTTCCCCCATGTTTTGCAATGCTTTGTTTTTTTTCTTTCACAACTACCCTGAGAGGTAGATCAGTGTTGTAATTTGTTTAAATGCTTTTTCTCGCCCTAAACATCTTACATTAGTTGATGTGCCTTTTCCCCTCATACTCTCTTATTTCTTAAAAATGCTGAATTTTGGCCATGTATTGTGGCTCACACTTGTAATCCCAGCATTTTGGGAGGTAGAGGCGGGTAGATTGCTTGACCTCAGGAGTTCGGGACCAGCCCGGGCAACATGGTAAAACCCCGTCTCTAGAAAAAATGAAAAAATTAATCATATGTGGTGGTGTGTGCCTGTGGTCCTAACTATTCAGGAGGCTAAGGTGTGAGGATCAATCATTTGAGCCCAGGAGGTTGAAGCTGCAGTGAGCTGTGATCACACCACTGCACTGCAGCCTGGGTGACAGAGTGAGACCTTGTCTCAAAAAAAAAAAAAAAAAAAAAGAAACTGATTTTTAAAACTTGGTACTAGTAAGGTAAAAGTCAATTTAGATTACCTTTCTTAATTATGAGACAGACTAACAGAAAATGTACATTTATTTCACTTTTTGTTTTGGAGGAAAAACAGGAGGCCTTTGTAGAGTTCCTGTGTGGGGATTTAGAAGGGATAAGAAAGCCAGGATTTAGAGCTGTGCAGAGGCCTTCCTATCCCTCCACATTTCTTACCAGTTAATTGTATTGCTCATGTATATAGCTTAAGGAGCTCACAAGGACATCGGACAGTCACATTTATAGCCAGGCCCGTTGATTCTCAGCAGATAATGGGCTCAGGAAGGGCAGCAGTGGGTGGAGACATTTTACTAGAATTAGTCTGCCACTTTGAATACAATCTGGATTTCTTGCTATTCCTTGTGCAACTCGTACGCCTTTTCCTCTGAACTTATTAGTCCTCTGGAGACTTGGTTGTTTGGCCAGGGAATATCCCATGGCAGGAGGGCTCACTAAGGAGGGGCAGCTGACAGGCAGAAAAATGAAGTTTGTCAACTAAAGTTTTCTTTTAATTAATATTAGAGTCACCCATGGTTTTTTGTCAAATAAAAAATATGAAACCAAAATATGATTTCAGTTCTCCACATCCATTTTTACCTTTAAGACCGTCTCATATGTTGGAAAACTTGCCCTACCTAATGGGTCATTGATAGGTGAAATTATCACCAGCACCTCTAAATGGGTTAGGATATGACTCAGCTTGGGTTTTGACCTCTGAGGAATGTGACCCCTCTTAGTGTAGAGGATTTATAGTAGAAAAACTTGGATTAAATAAACCATTTATTCAGAAGTTCCTGGAATTTGATGTTTCTCTTCAAACATCTTTGAGCGCAGGTTTTCTAGTTCTAGACCAGGGTAATCCCTTAGGGCCAGACAGAGGTGGTCACACCCTGGTTAGTACCTTGGTTCCTTCTCCCAGTTTGTATTTTGTATCACCTGAAAGTCATTTTATTTTCTCTGCAGCCGCTGGTTATAGGTTACGTGGTCATTCCTCCGGAGAATGGCAAAGCTCATTGTTAGTTGGGGATCATTTGGTATGTGTTCCTGGGAGAATGCTCTTGAGCCTAGTTTTGAGAGTTGGGACCTCAAAAAGAGACTTTGGGAACGCTCTTATTTAAATGTCAGAAATATTTGGTTGCATTTTTGATGCATTTCTTGCACAGTTAATGTTTTTATATATGTATTTGGCATTTTAATAATTTAAGAAAATGGTGATTTAGGTTATCTAAGATACCTAAAAGCTTAGAAAAACAGGACTATAATATCCTCTTTAAAAATACTCTAAATTTTTTTTTTTTTTTTTTTTTTTTGAGACGGAGTTTCGCTCTTGTTACCCAGGCTGGAGTGCAATGGCGCGATCTCGGCTCACCGCAACCTCCGCCTCCTGGGTTCAGGCAATTCTCCTGCCTCAGCCTCCTGAGTAGCTGGGATTACAGGCACACGCCACCATGCCCAGCTGAATTTTTGTATTTTTAGTAGAGACGGGGTTTCACCATGTTGACCAGGATGGTCTTGATCTCTTGACCTCGTGATCCACCCGCCTCGGCCTCCCAAAGTGCTGGGATTACAGGCTTGAGCCACCGCGCCCGGCCTCTAAATTTTTTTTATTGGGAATGACATTTGGATAATTTCTGGGAACTGGAATATCCCTTTCATACTCAGATATAATCTCCTAGTATGATAGAACCTTCAAATATCCTTAAATCTTTCTGAGGAGATTTAATCTCTCTCAAAGAACTTTCACAGTTTCCCTGGGAAACACTTTCTAAGGAAGGTTTCCAGGTTGATGATCACAGGTTATCTCCTTGTAGTTAGCCTAAGTTTTCTTTTAATGTCTCTTACTTTTACTGTTTTCCTATCCCTCTTCAATGCACAGATGTTCACAGAGTGAACAAATTGTCTTTCCTGGACTCCAAAGGCAGCTACCAAATATACAGACTGTCCCATCTGTACTCATCCTTCCCTTCCCTTCCTCTGGCTAAGCAGGCTGAGATTTTACTCTTTTGTTTACCAGTCTCTTTAGACCTATGATTATCCTTGTTCTTTGTGTTTTGTTTTATGCAGGAAGTTCATATCAGATATGTTGGCCATTAGAGCTTTCAAATTGGAAGGAACCTTTTGGAGTAAAACATATATGTATTTTTCTATTAGCATAAGCAATTGTGGAATATATGTAAGCTCTGGAGATTATCTTTTAAAAAAAGTTATCATCAAAAGAATTTTGCTCAAGTTCTTTAATGGCTTAAGAAGAATTCAGCCCTTGCAAGACTGCACTAAAAGTAACAGATTAGCCCAATTAAGGCCTTTCTGGAAGTGTGGGAATCATTTGTTTAAACTGGAATGTAGGATCTCCATACAAATGTGATAGAAATAATCTTGCAAAAGTAATTGCGGTTAAAAAAAAAAAAAAGAAATATCTGCTTAACCCTTTGTTAGTAGCATACGAAATAAGCCCTTTTTTATGGGCCTATTAATGGTAAAAGGTCATAGTGATTAGAACATGCTGGGAATTTGTCCCTGTTTGTTAATGTTTTGGAAACTCCTTTGAGTAGGCAAGGGTCACTTTGGGTGGCTTTTTGTCTTTCTTTGATGTGAAGTTGGGATCTTGGATGTTAGTTTAGCTAAGAAGTTTGAATCTAGATATTTGTGAATTTTTTCGCTCTTCCTCCGTTCTTCCTTTTGGTGGCGACTAACTAGAGTGGGTTAGAGAGAGTGCCTTTAATCAGAGTCAGTGTCCTGAGCCTGTCAGACACTGGTGTCTGGGAAGTGCTCTGTATCACTATCATTTATACACTTTGCCTTCCTTGTGTCCAACAGTTTTTGAATATCTTCTGTTGAAAAAGCACTGGGGTGTGTTCACGCATCTGTTTATTCTCTTATTACCTTTCTTCAGTGAATGTGCTCAGTGAACATGCTTAATGTTAGGTGTTTAATGAATCAATGAATGGATGAAGTTAAGAAATTAAGAGGCCGGGTCCTGTGGCTCACGCCTATAATCCCAGCACTTTGGGAGGCCAAAGTGGGAGGATTGCTTTAGGCCAGGAGTTTGAGACCTGCCTGGGCAACGTAGTGAGACTCTGTCTCTATGAAAAAATACAAAAATTAGCTGAGTATGGTGGTGTGTATCTATGGTCCCAGCTAAATAGGGGCTGAGATGGGAGGATTGCTTGAGCCTGGGAGGTCAAGGCGGCAGGGAGCTGAGACTGTGTCACTGCACTCCCCCTGGGTGATAGAGTAAGACCCTGTCTGAAAACAATAACAACAAAAGAAATTCTGTGGGAAATTAATTTTGGATATGAATGTTGGGTACCGCCTGATCCAAATATTGCTATTGGGAAGCGACTGTTTTTACATCACTCTGGTCTCTGCTCTGGGTGCAGAGATGACCTCTGATAAGGCTCAACATGTGGGGATATATTTTCTAGTGAGTAAACAGGGCCTAGTCAGTTATTTTTTCTATTAGTCATGTTGGATTACATTTACTGTTGCTGGGAACTCCAGTTAGCATAATATCCCCTTGAATTAGGAAGTGCCATTCAATAGCTGTCTTTCTCTAGGACTGTCTGGAGAAGATTTTCTTGAAAGTCTGGTCTTGCCTCTTGAGCCAGGGATGGGTAGATTCTAAGTACTTAGACCCAAAAGGCTTCTTCCACTGGAACCAAGTCCCAGGGGAATGGAAGTTCTCTTGAAAATTGTATAATTGTATGGGAGGGGAATCAGAGCCTTGTACTCTTTAGTAGTCGCCAGAATCTGTACACAGAGACCTAGAGATAAAGAAAACCCAACTTGCAAATGAATATTTGGTGCTATGGGTTAGCATGGAAAAAAATGGCACTTAAGGTCAAAGTGTATTTAATTGAATCCTTCATGTCCAGTTAATCAGCAATATCAGTTGTGAGGATTCTGTTTTGCTATTTTTTCCCCCGTCTGTATATTGACAGGTGATTCTTTTGAATTAGAATAGCACTCGGGACCACAGTGTTTGCATAGAAAGTGCCATAAGAGTTACGGGGCGTGGGTAGAGGCCACTTTATTTCTTGTTTCAGAGGGCCGTGTAAAAATTTTTTTTAATTAATTAATTAATTTATTTTTAGAGACGGGACCCCATGTGTTTCCCAGGCTGGTCTCAAGCTCCCAGGCTCAAGTGATCCTCCCACCTTTGCCTCTCAAAATGGTAGGATTATAGATGGACCATTTTTAAAACCTCCATAAGCAGTTCAGTGATCAGAATTAGCTACTAATAGCTCTGCCAAAAGGTATTGGCAAAATAACATCTAGCAGCGTTTGTCTATTTTAGGTTAGGTTTGTGGAAGAAAGCCAATTTGGGAGCAGTATGATGTGCCCATCTCTGTCCACATTTGAGTCGCCTACATAGTTCCCATGTATTTGTCACTATTTCTGGTCCCTGGAGGGCTGGGGTAGATCTCAGGATGTGAGGCTCAGACTTGGTTGAAACCACATCAAGAGCTGGTCCTGGTGGGTCAGGATTATTTTCTGTGGCTTATCACCAGGGCTAGGCATGTGGGAGCATGGGTGGGTAGGACAGGGAAGAAAAATAGAAGGATACATAGTTCTGTAGAAACTGAATAAAGAAGTGAAAAAATTGGCCAGGCACTGTGGCACTCACCTGTAATCCCAGCACTCTGGGAGGCCAAGGCAGGTGGATCTCTTGAGCTTAGGAGTTTGAGACCAGCCTGGGCAACATGGTTAACTCCCATCTCTACAAAAAATGCAAAAATTAGCCAGGTGCAGTGGCACACACCTGTGGTCCCAGCTACTCAGGAGGCTGAGGTGGGAAGATTACCTGAGCCCAAGAGGTTGAGACTGCAGCGAGCTGAGATTGCAGTACTGACCTCCAGCCGGGATGACAGAATGAGACCCTGTCTTAAAAAAAAAAAAAAAGTGAAAAAGTGAATCTTTTTTTCCCCTCACTGACTTGGATCTTTGTTCTATTGGAAACCCTTATTTCTTGAGGTCATTATATTTATGTATTTATTTTTAAATGTTTCATTATTATATTTTTAAAATATGTATATATATTTTTTATTTCAGTAGCTTTTGTGGTACAAGTGGTTTTAGATTATATTATATAGTGGCGAAGTCTGAAATTTTAGTGCACCAGTCACCTGAGAAGTGTACATTGTACCGAATATGTATTTCTTTATCCCTCATTTCCTTTCCCTCCCTCCCTCCCACTTCTGAGTCTCCATAGTTCATTATATCACTCCTTATGCCTTTGCATACCCATAGCTTAGCTCCCACCTATAAGTGAGAACATACAGTATTTGATTTTGCATTCCTAAGTTACTTCACTTAAAATAATGGTCTCCAGCTCCATCTAAATTGCTGAAAAGACATTATTTCATTGCTTTTATGGCTGAGTAGTAGTCTATGGTGTATATATACCACATTTTTTAATCCACTCATTGGTTGATGGGCACTTAGGTTGGTTTCTTATCTTTACTGTTGTGAATTGTGCTGTGATAAGCATATGTGTGCAAGCATCTTTTGGATATAATGACTTATTATCCTTTGGGTAGATACCCAGTAGTGCAATTGCTGGATTGAATGGTAGATCTACTTTTAGTTATCTGAGAAATCTCCATACTGTTTTCTATAGAGGTTCTACTAATTTACATTCCCACTAGCAGTGTGTAAGTGTTCACTTTTCACCACATCCATGCCAACATCTATTGTTTTTGACTTTTTAATGGCCACTCTGACTGGAGCAGGGTAGAGTATCTCATTGTGGTTTTAATTTGCACCTCCCTGATGATTAGTTATGTTCAGCATACATTTCGTGGCCATTTGTGTATCTTCTTCTGAGAAATGTTTATTCATGTCATTTGCTCCCTTTTTGATGGGATTGTTTTTTTCTTGCTGAATTGTTCGAGTTCTTTGCAGATTCTAGGTATTTGTCATTTGTCAAATGTATAATTTGCAAGTATTTCCTCCCATTCTGTGGGTTATCTGTTTACTCTGATGATTACTTTTGCTGTGCAGAAGCCTTTTGGTTTAATTGGGTCCCATTTATTTATTTATTTTTGTTGTTAAATTTGCTTTTGGATTCTTAGTCATAAATTCTTCGCCTCGGCCAATGTCCAGAAGAGTTTTTTCCTAGGTTTTTTAGAATTTGTATGGTTTCATGTTTTAGATCTAAATCTTTGATCCATCCTGAGTTGATTTTTGCATACGGTGAGTGATAGGGATCCAGTTTCATTCTTCTGCCTGTGGCTAGCCAGTTTTCCCAGCACCACTTATTGAATAGGGTATCTTTTCCCAGTTAATGTTTTTGTTTGCTTTGTTGAAGATTAGTTGGTTTAAGTATCCGGGTTTATTTCTGGGTTGTCTGTTCTGTTTCACTGGTCTGTATATCTACATTTGTATCAGTACCATTGCTGTTTTGTTACTATATAGCCTTGCAGTATAATTTGAAGTCAGGTAACATGATGCCTCCAGATTTATTCTTTTTGCTTAGAATTGCTTTGGCTATTTGGGTTCCTTTTTGGCTCCGTATGAATTTTAGGATTGCTTTTTCTAATATTTTGAAAAATGGTGTTGGTATTTGGATAGGAATTGCATTGGATCTGTAGATTGCTTTGAGTAGTATAGTTATTTTCATGATGTTGATTCTTTGGTTTCATGAGCGTTGGGTGTATTTCCATTTGTTTGTGTCATCTGTGGTTTCTTTCAGCAGCATTTTGTAGTACTCCTTGTAGTGCTCTTTCACCTTCTGAGTTAAGTTAAGTATATTCCTAGGTATTTTATTTGTTTTTGAAGGTATTAGAAAGGATTGAGTTCTTGATTTGATTCTCAGCTTGGTGGTTGTTGGTATATACCAGTGCTACTGATTTGTGTATGTTGATTTTGTAACCTGAGACTTTACTAAATTCATTTATCAAATCTAGGAGTCTTTTGGAGGATCTAGGCATCTTTTGGGGTTTTCTAAATATACAATCATATCATCAGCAAACAAAGATAGTTTGACTTCCTGTTTTCCAATTTGGATGCCCTTTATTTCTTTCTCTTGCTTGGTCTGGCTAGGACTTCCTAAGGTCATTTTATAAATATTCATAGTGACTAGTTGAAGGCACTGAGTTAGACTCCTGTACCTTGGCAAGAAGAACGCTGCTTGATGATTTTCTAGGTGTTTATTTGGGTTAGGCCCATTTTCTTTCCCTCTTTTCTTACTAAGTTTTGATGCTCCTGTTTTTCTGGGAGTATTCTGGCTTCATTGTTTAGGCTCTTTTAAGGGCCATGGGAACTCTCGGGTCAGGAGGCAAGTTTGAAATGTTGCTAGATATAGAAGGTTTTCATAGCTTAAGAAATCTCCAGAAAAGAAGAGATAGAAAACTTTGTTACAAAGCATGTGGACAGGAAGTCAGGCGGGAAAATGGAATGGCAGATGGTGTAATTTCTTTGGTCAGTGTGTCTGTCTCTGCCAAGATGGGACTAGTGGGATAGTGGGGTAGCGGGCTGGTGCTGAGGCTATAACTTATAATTCACATAATTCCTTGAAGAGAAGATTATTTTTTTAAAAGAAAGTATAGTGCCTTACATTGATTACTTTGAAATATACATGATATAATCCATGAATGAGTATTTGCAAAACACCTTAGTGTTTATCTAACTCTATGCCAAGCCTGGTAGTAGGTATACAAGACAACTGAGGAAAAAAATAACCTGAACTTAGACCATATAATTGTTACCTAAAGAACTATATAAAGCATTACATCATCAAGCTCTAAATTGTGAGTTATTAATACCTGCAGGGGGTTTGGAGCCCCAGACAGATTTGCTATAAGACATGCAGGCTTATGGCAAATCTTGGGCCAAAGGGAAGCCTTTGGAGCTTTTAGATTGCCCCAGGGCTCAGTCTTCAGCCTGCTTCTTGTCTGTCTTCACTTTTCTTATGTGATCCCCTGGCTTTAAAGTACTAGCATTCATGAAATGTTTACTGTCTTCCAGAGGCTGTTCTAAGGGTTTTATGTGCACGAATCTAACCTTCCAGACAACCTTATAATGTAGGTACTTTTATTATCCTCACTTAAAGGTGTAGAAACTGAGGCAAGAGATGGACTTTCTTGAGCTCACACAGCTTATAAGCTGGAGAGCCAGGAAGTGACCTAGGCTGGGGGACCAGCCAAGTTCTCTATGGGTTCAGTACAGCCATCCCCAGCTGGTCCTGGCTCCTCTGCTCCTGTCTTTACAGTCTCTTCTCCACATAAGCAATGAGAATATGTATATTTTTAACCCTCATATGGAATCCTATCACAGTTAGAGGTAGAATGCACATTTACTACCAAGTCCTTGTGTGTTCTAAGCCCCAGCTCTCCCATCTGCTCCTGCCTTCCTCCCATCTCTTCTGTGTCAGGGCCTTTGCCTGCTCCTGGGATGCTCTTCTCCTTGAATATTGCTGGTTTGTCACCGAGTTCATTTGCGTGTGGGCTCTAGTGTGTCATCACAGGGAGGCCTTCTCTGCCCGTCCTACGTAAAGCTGCTCCAAGTCACTCTTTAACCCCCTCCTTTGTTTTTCTTCCTAAAATTACATTACATATTTCTGTGTTTTTCCTGTCTGCTTTCCCAAATAAATAAATTCCATGAAGTTAGGGACTTGATCCATTTGTTTACTGGTACCTTTACTGTTTAGAATAGGACATGGAAGGTTTTCTTTAACTATTTGTTAAGTAAACAAATAAATGGCATCTGTTGCATTCATTTGCTGTCCATGACTTCACATGACTTCACTTGGGTAAAAACAGTGGGGAGGAAAGGGATGTACAAGTGATAGCTATAGGCTGGGTCCTAACTGGCTTTATGTTTATTACTGGGGCTTTGCCATCATAACGTGGCCAAGAGAATGCTGAGGAATCTTGGTTAAATGAATGCACTGTGTAATTTGTTCTGGATTCCGCACAAAGGGAGAGAATAGTGTGGGCCGACGTGCTCACAGAAACTTCCTGGAGGACTTGCAGACTCTGAAGGAGAGATTGGATTTGGTCTAGCATATGGGAATCAATAATTTATTTTTGAAGGTGGAAGTACTCTTAGGATGAACTAGTCTACCTTTTCTGTTTATAGACAGGAAACTGAGCCCAGAGAAGTGTAGGACTTGTCCAAAGGCACACAACTGGTTGATGTCAGAGCCACGCCTGGCATCCAGGTGTTTTGACTCCTAGTTTACTTCCCTTTTTTTCACATAGTGCTGCCTTCAGAATCCAGGAGGACTCTTTGGGGGTTGGGGAGTACTAGGGGCAGCATGAGCAAAGGCCCAGAGGCAAAAAGATGTTGGCTTGTGTGGCCTGGAAATAGATGGTCCTGTCAGAATCAGCAGGTTTATAAAGGAGCCCATGGGAGACAGAGCAGGCTGTGTAAAGTGAATCAGATCCTATGGGATCTTGACTGTCATCTTGAATTTGAAATGAGAGGGAGGCATGTGAAAATGCTTTGACTGTTGTTCTGTCTTTTCACAGATATGGTGACATAATGGATAGTGTAGAAAATGGATTGGAATTGAGGAGGAAACTAGAGGCTAAGAGGAGTTAGGAGGCCCTTGTAACAATACAGGTATTATGGCTAAGGGACTAGTATCACTTCAGTGATTTCTGTTTCTGTTTTTAGAGCTTTGTGGTGGTCTTTAGAGAAGATGACATGTAATTCTCAGGTAAAATGTGTATACTCAGCTTTCTAATAGAGTTTGGGGATAAGAAGGAGACCTGGTATTTTGCCTTAATTCTGTATGTGGCTGTAAATGACATTTTAGTATCCAAATGATAATTTTAAGAAATTAGAAGATGACATTATACTGGTGTGAAAATAGTAATGGGACTGAGTGCAATGGCTCATACTTTTAATCCCAGTGCTTTGGCAGACTGAGGTGGGAGAATTGCTTGAGCTTCTAGACCAGCTTGGGTGACATCGTGAGACCCAGTCTCTACAAAAAGTAAAAAATTAGCTGGGCATAGTGGTGCACATCTGTAGTCCTAGCTACTCAGGAGGCTGAGGTGAGAGGATCGCTTGAGCCCAGGAGTTTGAGGCTGCAGTGAGCCATTATTGCACCGCTGCACTCTAGCCTGGGTGACAATTGAGACTTATCTGAAGAAAGGGGGAAGAAAAAAGGAAAGAAATTAGTGATGGAGTGAGGGAGGACTGAAGGAACAGACGGAAAATGAATGGGAGCAGTTCCCCAGAGAGGGCCCGGTCCTGCCTCTCTGTCAGGGGAGCTGCCCAGTACAGTGGCTGGGTAGTCAGGCATCCAGGGACCCCAGTCAACCTTGCACATTTTGTGTTAGGACACAGGTGACCAGTGGAAGTAAAACCTATCTCCTGGGCCCACAATGCTTTGGACAGATAAGCTGTGCTCAAGCCTAGTCCCATTCATGTAGTCCACATACAAGCTGATGAGAATAGATTGATATAGCCTGTCCCAGGCCATTGAATTGGCACAGAGTATGATACTTTAGAAATTTTTCCATACCCAGAAATCTTTTTTCCATCTTTAACAAAGAACTTTGAAAGTCAGCATAAAAGTGAGAACATAGACTTAAATAATATCGTCTACTGGATCTGAAAGTTTTGGTTGCAAGAAAAAGTTCAATGGATATTGATTGAGAAGTACCTCCTAAACACCAGATACTGTGCTAGGTACTGGAGCATCAATCTTTTGATCATATTGCATCAAATGTTACTAATGGGATATTAACATGTGATTCTTTTTCATCTTAAGCTCTTTTAGTCCCAAAGGTTATACAGCTTGGTCCATAAACCTTCAGTTTGTGTTCAGTTGTTGAATGTTTACCGTGACATAGGCAACATGCTGGGTGCTCAGACAGTTTGGAAGATGAATAGGAATTGGAGAGGTTCTCCAGTTCTCTAGCTGGTTGACTGGAAGTTACCAGGTAAATCTGGGAGCAGTCCAGTTTGCTGGGATTCCTCCCAGAGGAGAGTACAGTCAGCGACAATGTATCCCTTTTCTTTATTCTGTCTATGCTGGGCCCTCCCCTTTGCCCTTTACACCTTCTCCCTAATTCCGGTCTTTAAATTTAAGACAAAGGAAAATTAGCTCCTTTGTATTAAGTTTGGGCAGCTCCATCAGGACAGCACTTCCCTGATGATGCCCTAAGTTAGAAACCCTTCCAGGAGACTCTCTGCTGCCCTGGAATCCCAAAGAAGAGCCTTCTTGGTGTGCTGTTCCCTCCTTCCTATGAAAGTTGCTTTTGCCTGCTGTGTGGATACAGGGTGCACAGCGCTTGTTATTTTCTTCCATCTGTCTGCTCTGTTGGCTCACTTTGGGGATGCTGGCAGGGGCATGGTGTCTTGTTTTCTTAGAATGAATGATGCAGATGAGCAGCCTCTCTAGATGATGGGAAAATTTAGCTTGATCTATCATGATCCATCATGCTAAATTTTCCCATCATCCAGAGAGGCTGCTGCTCAGAACAAAAGAGAGGAACATAAGTAAGATGGGTACAGAAGAGGAGTGCTTTACTGAGCCTTTAGATTGCCAGCCCATGTGAGATGGTCCTCCCCTCCTTGCTTGGCATCTGGAGTCAGCTTGTACACTACCCATTTGAGATTTGCTGCTGCTTCCTTCCCCTTTCCTCTCCTCCCCTCTCCTCCCCTCCCTTCCCCTACCCTCCTCTGCCCCTCTGCCCTGTCCTGCCCTGTCCTGCCTTGCCCTGTCCTCCACTGCCCTCCCTTGCCCTCCCTTCCCCTCCCCTCCCCTGCCCTGTCCTGCCCTGTCCTGCCTTGCCCTGTCCTCCCCTGCCCTCCCCTGCCCTCCCCTACACTCCGCTCCCCTCCGCTCCCCTCCGCTCCCCTCTGCTTCCCTCCCCTCCCCTTTTTGAGACAGAGTCTCCCTCTCCTTTTTTCTTCTTTTGAGACTGAGTCTCCCTCTGTCGCCCAGGCTGGAATGCAGTGGTGTGAACACAGCTCACTATAGCCTTGAACTTCTGGGCTCAAGTCATCTTTTCATCTCAGCTCCTTGAGTAGCTAGGACCATTATGTGGGCCACTATGCCTGGTTAATTGTTTCAAAAATTTTTTTTTGTAGAGAAGCCGAGGCAGGAGGATCACTTGAGGCCAGGAGTTTGAGACCAGCCTGGCCAACAAGGCCTTCTCTCCTAAAAATACAAAAATTAGCAGGCACCTGTAATCCCAGCTACTCAGGAGGCTAAGGCATGAGAGTTGCCTGGGAGGCAGAGGTTGCAGTGAGCGGAGATGGTGCCTTTGCACTCCAGCCTGGGTGGCAGAGTGAGACTCTGTCTGGAAAAAACAATGTAGAGATGAAGTCTTGCCGTGTTACCCAGCCTGCTTTTGAACTCCTGAGCTCAAGTGATCCTCCCACCTTGTCCTCTCAAAGTGTTGGGATTATAGGCGTGAGCCATTATGCCCATGGCTGCTACTTTCTTTGTGTCTGTGAGCTCCATTAGTAGAAAACTACAGAATAGAAAATTATGTTCAACTTTCAACTTTAAATTGGTTCTTTTAGGCTAGGCGCCATGGCTCACGCCTGTAATCCCAATGCTTTGGGAGGCCAAGGCAGGTGGATCACTTGAGGTCAGGAGTTTGAGGTTAGGAGTTTGAGATCAGCCTGGCCAACACGGTGAAACCTGTCTGTAGTGAAAATACAAAAATTAGCTGGGTGTGGTGATGCATGCCTCAGCTACTTGGGAGGCTGAGGCAGGAGAATCGCTTGAACCCTGGATCTGGAGGTTGGAGTGAGCTGAGATTGCACCATCGAACTCCAGCCTGGGTGATAGAGTGAGACTCTGTCTCAAATAAATAAATAGGTTCTTTTAAAAACGTAATATATGGCCAGGTGTGGTGGCTAACACCTGTAATTCCAGCATTTTGGGAGTTCAAGGCAGGAGGATCGTTTGAGGCCAGGAGTTCAATACCAGCCTAGGCAACAAAGTGAGACCCCTATCTCTACAAAAAAAAAAAAAAAAAAAAAAAAAATTGGCATGGTGGCATTCACCTATAATCCCAGCACTTTAGGAGGCTGAGCGGGGAGGACTGCTTGAGCCCAGGAGTTAAAGGCTGCAGTGAGCTATGATTGAGCCATTATACTTTAGCCTGAGCAACAGAGTGAGACCCTGTCTCTAAAAATAAAAAGTAAAATTAAAAATATAATGTATGCTTTACACTACATTCTAAATAAATAAAAACCTCACTTTCCCAACACGCAGAGATTTCTGCTGTTAAAGTCTTAGTGCCCTCCTTTTAAGGTCTTTCTCTAGGCACACAGATGTACATATTTATATTCTTCTTCTACCAAAGTAAGATTGTATTATACATACTGTTTTTTGTTCTATCTTATTTTTCAATTATTTTCATTTTTCTAATGCAGTAACCTTTTATTTTAACTAATACTCAGACTATATCCAGATTTCCCCATTGTCTTAGTCCATTCAGGATACTATAACAAAATACCTTAAGCTAGGTAATTTGTAAACAACAGAAATGTATTGCTTACAGTTCTGGAAACTGGGAACCCCAAGATGTGGTATTTGGTGAGGGCCTGTTCTTCAGAGGTAGGACCTTCTAACTGTGTCCTTACTTGGCAGTGAGGGCTAACAGCCTCCGTCAAGCTAGCTTGCTCCTCCCTCCCTCCCTCCCTCCCTTCTATCCTTCCTTCCTTCCTTCTCTCTTCCTTCTTTCTTTCCTTTCATCCTTCTTTCTTTCCTTCTTTCCTTCCGTCTTTCTCTGTCTCCTCTCTCCTCTCCTCTCTGTCTCTCTTTCTCTCCTATCTCTTTCTCTCTCTCTTTCCCTTCTTTTTTCTGAGATGGAGTTTTGCATTTGTGCTGCCCAGGCTCGAATGCAGTGGCATGATCTCAGCACACTACAACCTCCGCCTCCCGTGTTCAAGTGATTCTCCTGCCTGAGCCTCCCGAGTAGCTGGGATTACAGGCACCCACCACCATGCCTGGCTAATTTTTGTATTTTTAGTAGGGAAGGGGTTGCACCATGTTGGCAAGGCTGGTTTTGAACTTCTGACCTCAGGTGATCCACCCATCTTGGCCTCCCCAAGTGCTGGGATTACACATGGGAGCCATGGCATGGAAGCTTCTTTCATAAGGACTGCAATTTTGCTTATGAGGACAGAGCCTTGGTGATCTAATCACCTCCCAAAAGCCCCACCTCTTAATGCCATCACCTTGGGGTTAGATTTTCACATGAACTTTTATTCATGATGTTTCATTAGCAATCACACTCAGAAAAGCTTATCAGGTCCACCTCCTAAATGTGTCATGAATCGTCCTTCTCCTTACTGTCTTGCTGCCTCCAATCCAGCCAAAGCCTTGACTATCTTTTGTCAGAATGGAGCTTTCATGTCTCAGAGTGCTTCCTCAGGGTGTTCAGTCTCTCCAGCTGCTGAGTGAGCTTTCTAGAATAATTTAGGATACTTCTTTGCTAAAAGCTCTTTGCTTTCTTTTTGAGGAATAACACAGTAAAGTACTCAAATTTTAAACGGATAGCTTAATGGATTTCAACATTTGTATACATTCTTATAACCACCACTCCAGTCAAGATGTGGAACATTTTTAGCGTTCTCAGAAGGTTGCCTGATGCCTCTTCCCAGACAGTATCCACATTCCTATCCCAGTCATTCTTCTGTTATTATTTGTTTTTTCTTTTCTCTTATTTACTTATTTATTTTTTCTGTGGAGACAAGGTCTTGCTATGTTTCCCGGGCTGGTCTTGATATCCTGGTCTCAAGCCATTTTACTGCCTCGGCCTCCCAAACTGTTGGGATTATAGGCCACGGAACCCAGCCTGTTTTACCTTTCTTTGATCCTCATATTAATGAACCATGAAAGCTCTATATTGATTCTTCTTTGACAGGGTAATTCCACCCTTTGACACGACATTCAGAAGTCTTTGTGATCTGGCTTTTCCTTCAGTCCTCTACTCTCTCACCTTGCCCTTCCCGCCATGCAGAAATTTCATGTAGCTTATCAACATGGTAGGTGCTTCCATTTTTTGCACTTGATTTTCTTTTGCCCTCTTGACTTTATTCCTTGGCAAATTAATCCTTCAAAACTCAGCTTCAGGCAGAATCAAGATCTTCTCTGCACTACAGAGGCAACGATTGTTATAGGTAGTTGCTTTTATACCTGTAACGTCTCTCTTCTCTACTCGTGGCTTTGGGCTTTCAGGAGCCCAGGGATGATGGGGCATTTCCCCCCTAATTGGTTAGTTGAATTTCACACAAGTAATTCATGGTCTTTCTAGAAAAATTGGAAAATAGGAAAAAAATCACTCATAATCTTACTACACAGAGATAATCATTGTTTATATATATACCAAAATGTATATGAATATTTTAAAACAAATTAAAAATATGCATTCATAAAATACTAAATATTTGATCTACTTTAATCTTCTGTTATTAATATTTAGTTTTTTCTCCCCCCTACTTATTTAAACTATTACAGAAACGCTGTCATGAATATCCTTATGCCTATATTTTAGTGCAGTTCCTTGATTATTTTGGGGATTCCTAGAAGTAAAAGGGATGAACATTTTTAAGGGATTTTGATGTGCTTTGCCAAACTGCCCTCCAGAAAGTCTTTAACTGTGCACACTTCCACTAGGGTGAGTGAGAGTGCCTGTTTCCAGCCATGCTTGCCAAACTAAAAAGAATGAAGATAATCAGTGTTTGCAAATCTGATAAGATAAAAATGGTACTGCATTTCTGTTAATTTGCATTTCTTGGATTTCCATGGAGGTTGAAAATTTTCTTATATATTTAATGGCCATTTAATTTCTATTTCTTTTATGATTTACATGTTCATGTATTTATTTTATTTTTAAATTGACAAAAATTGTATATATTTATGATGTACAATGTGCTGTTTTGATTTATGTATATGTAGAATGACTAAATCAAGCTCATTAATATACATTACCTCACATACTTATGTTTTTTTTGTGGTAAGAACACTTAAAATCTACTCTTAGCAATTTTCAAGTATGTGATATGTTGTTTAACTGTAGTTGCCATGATGTGCAGTAGATCTCTTGAACTTATTTACTCCTCCTGTCTTTCAGAAATTAGTGTTCTTTGACCAGCATCTCCCCATCCCTCCATCCTCTAGTCTCTGGTAACCATTTTCCCCTCTGTTTCTATGCGTTCAACTTTTCTAGATTTGGCATATAAGTGAGATCATGTGGTGTGTCTCTTTCTGTGCCTGGCTTATTTCATTTAACATAATGTCCTCAGGTTCATCCATGTTGCAGGAAGTGACAAGATTTCCTTCTTTTTTATGGACGAATAGCATTCCATTGTGGGTATGTAAACCACATTTTCTTCTTTTATTCATCTGTTGATAGACACTCAGGCTGACTCCATGTCTTGGCTATTATGAATAATGCTGCAATGAATGTGGAAGTGCAGATATTTCTTTGACATACTGATTTTATGTCTTTTGGATATATACTCAGTAGTGAGATTGCTGGATCCTGTGATAGTTCTATTTTTAATTTGTTGAGAAACCTCCATGCTATTTTCCAGAATGGCTGTACCAATTTATATTCCCATCAACAATGCACAAGGGGTTCCTCTTCCTCCGCATCCTTTCCAACACTTATCTTTTGTCGTTTTGGTGGCAGCCATTCTAATAGGTGTGAATTGTTATCTTATTGTAGTTTTAATTTTCATTTCCCTGATGATTAGTGATGTTGAACATTTTTTAATGTACCCATTGGCCATTTGTACGTCTTCCTCTGAAAAATGTCTATTCAGGTACTTTGCCCATTTTAAAATAAGTTGTTTTCTTATATTGAGTTGATTCTTTATGTACTTTGGATATTAACCACTTATCAGATCAAGCAGTTTTATATTTTATTTAATGCATTTTATCAACTTTTAAAATATTAAGAACAACTCATATCATACTTACTACATATGTTTTTCACAGTTTGTCTTTTAACTTTGTTTCCACATACAATTTTTTTTTTTTTTTGAGACTGGGTATTGCTCTGTCACCCAGGCCAGAGTGCAGTGGCATGATCACAGCTCATTGCAGCCTTAACCTCCTGGGCTCAAGCAATCCTCCCACCTCAGCCTCCTGAGTAGCTGGGACTATGGGCGCATGCCACCCCATCTGGCTAATTTTTGTATTTTTTCTAGAGCTGGGGTTTCACCATGTTGCCCAGGCAAGTCTTGAACTCCTGGGCTCAAGTGATCTGCCTGTCTTGGACTCCCAAAGTATTGGAATTACAGGCATGAGCCACCACACCCAGCATTATCAGTCTTTTTTTTTTTTTTTTTTTTTTTGAGATGGAGTCTCCCTCTGTTGCCCAGGCTGGAGTGCAGTGCAGTGGGTGATCTCAGCTCACTGCAACCTCTGCCTCTTGGATTCAAGCAATTCTCCTGCCCCAGCCTCTCGAGTAGCTGGGATTACAGGTACCCACCACCACACCCGGCTGATTTTTGTATTTTTAGTAGAGACAAGGTTTCACCATGTTGGCCAGACTGGTCTTAAACTTTTGACTTCAAGTGATCTGCCCACCTTGGCCTCCCAAAGTGCTGGGATTGGGATTACAGGTGTGAGCCACCATGCCTGGCCTTATCAGTCTTTATATTTTTTTGTGTATGTGAGACAGAATCTCACTCCATCTCCCAGGCTGGAGTGTGCAGTGGCATGATTTCAGCTTACTGAAATCTCTGCCTCCTGGGTTCAAGCGACGCTCATGCCTCAGCCTCCCGAGTAGCTGGGATTATAGGTGTCCGCCACCATGCCTGGCTAATTTTTGTACTTTTAGTAGAGACGGGGTTTCACTATGTTGGCCAGGCTGGTCTCGAACTCCTGACCTTGTGATTCACCCGCCTCGGCCTCCCAAAGTGCTGGGATTACAGGTGTGAGCCAATGCATCTTGCCTGTTGTATTCTCTTTACCTTTGTATCCCTAGTGCCTAGCAGTGACTGTCTTATTTTAAGTTCAGCAAATATTTGTAGAATGATGTAGCCTTTGCAGGTCCATGGGTAGAATTTGAAGGGTTTACAACTTGGATAGAAAAAAAAATTATATCATTTTCATCCACCTCTGACTGAAATTTAGTATTTCTTTCTATTCTGAATATAGGCAATAAAACACAGTAGTAATGGCAGTGACTTAGTTACCCAAAGAAATCATGAATATTTTCCTGGATAAACCCTGGATTAAGAATCTGCTTTACTGTTTTGTTTTGTTTTTTTCTTGAGGCCATTTTATTTTTGTGTCAAATACCTAAGCAATACCTGGTACTCAGTAGATGCCCAATATATGTTAATTTAAAACACTTCATATTTCAAAATATGCACAGAAGTCAGGAGAACTGATTCAGTGTCTTGGCTATTATGAATAATAATAGCCATTGTTCCATCTGTATAATGAACTCCATATATTCTTTATCTGCTTCAAATATTGTTAACATTTTGCCAATTCTATCTGTCTCCTCCATTCCTCGACATTGTGTTATTTACCCAATGGTATTTCAGGAAGCATATCTGATAAGAACTTTAAAAATCTGTAACCACTCTGTCACATTTAACTAAACAATAATTCCTTAATATTGTTAAGGAATAATTTCATATTGTTAATAATTCCTTAATATCATTTGTTATTCAGGCCATATTTAAATATTCTCTATTGTTTCAACATTGTCTGGTATTTAAATGCTGGGCATGGTGGCATGTGCCTGTAGTGCTATTTTATTAATAACGTCTTTTTGACAAATGCTCTTTTCCTATTTAACATTTTATTTTTTAAGGGGGAAATTGTTGACTTTGGTTCTTTGGTCTTATTTGTAAAACTTGAACGTTTAAATCTCATTTAAAGTTGTTCTTGGACATAATTGAAAGTGAGGTATGTGATGGGTAGATTTCTTCAGGTATGATCAAAGCTCTAAGAGACATTTCTTTTTCACTTGCTCAAGGGGTCTATTCACCTTGTTAAACTGGAGGTAAAAATACTTTCTCTGAGAGTTTTACATGCATCTCTGGACTTTAATTGTATCCTCTGCAAAATTGGAAGACATTTGGATTTGGGTCTTCTCTACATGGTGAGTTTTTTCTTTTTCTTATGCTTAAAAATCTGAGAATGTCATAGTGTTAGTCTTTGGTTGTTGATTTTGTAAATCTTTTGTATTCAGAACAAATGCTTCTGTTGTTTTTAGATAGCATTTTTTTTCTATTAAACTTTTTCGATTTGAGGCCATTTGTTCAAAGACTTTTATCATTTGCAGGGTGGTTCTCTGAGCTGCATTCCTTCTCATACTTATTATCTGGTGCATTCTTTGAATCTGTTTCTTTTATTGAGAAATGTATTTCTGTATTTTATATCTTTTTCTGATTAGCTTTTTCTGTAGCATCACTTCTGTTTTTATTGCATTCATCAATTCATTGATTCAGTACGGACCTTACATTTCTATTTCTTTTGCAGTCAGTACTTGTGTAGTCATGATAGTTATTTCATCTCCTTGAGAATCAATATTAGCCATTCTGTAAATTTGATGACAAATATTTATCGAGTGCTTACTGTGAGGAAGGCATTCTATTACAGGGATTAGCTTTGCTTTGCTTTTCTACCGTAAGCTTATACCTTTTTCCTATGTATTCATTCTTCTGTGTTTGCTGATCTTCCTTTTGTAGTTTCAAACTATTTTATTTGTACTGTATTTACTGAGATTTGTGAGAAGTCCTTTTTAATATACTATCAAGATCCCACTGTGGGTTCATTATAAAGGGTAAAGGAATTGAGGTATTTTGAATTTTGTGATGGCTAGTGTAATTCATGATCACCTAATTGTAATCCCCCCATTTTAGGAGATGACTTTGTATAGGAGAAATGAAATTTCAAATTCCCGTTTCATTCTTGTTAAGATTAGCTTGAAAGAAAAGAAAAAAGAAAAAAAAAAAAAGATTAGCTTGAAGAGAGAGCCTCCCATGATGAGAGAATGCTGTCCATTAGGATGAGGTTTGTACCTGAGAGACACACCATATGGGTGTGTCTGGCTCATTGGTGCTACAGCCTCAGGTAGAGCAGCACCTGAACGACTGACTCCAACAAAGGTTCACTGAGTGCTTAGCAAGCGTGAAGCCCTAAGCTAAAGACTATGAGAGACCCAAGAATTCAGAATCCACATGTATATAGTGAACCTTTAATTTTGTGAAAGAGGTAGACATTTGGGATGAGTGGCTGGAGACAGTGTGTCCATCAGAACTCTAAGCAAGTAGGTGTCCTGCACAGTAAAGCACTGAGCGCTCACTCTGTGGGATAGGAAGACATCTAAGTCACAAGCCTTATCCTTAGAGAGGCATAAAACACATACAGCAAAGAGCTGAAGATTAATACCAAAATACAAATGGATTCACGGGGTAGCTTAGAAATATTCCAGGTTGCCTGTGGTATAAACAGAGAATGATGAGGGTTTAGAGGTAGAAGAACTGACTATAAGCAGAAGGGTTTGAGGAGGCTGCATGGAGAACAAGGGGCATCATGTTGGCCCTTGGCAGGTTGGCAGGATTGACTTGGTGAAGAGGAAGGGAAAGGGAACTTTAACTGAGGGACTACTCTGGGGCACAGAGGAGGGAAGCTGTTTTATGAGACCAGATTCATTTGTTTCCATCCTTAGGTTCTAACTCTCTAAAGCAGCCGTGTCTCGGCTCACTCCTCCTCTCCCCCCCTCCCCATCGTGATGACCATGAGCCTTCTCATGGATTGTCTGCCCAGTGGGCCCTTCAGCCTGCGCTCTGCTTTGGTTCGGATGATACTGTCCTCCACTTGTCTTCTTCCAAGGATAGGTAGTGCCCTGACCTCTGGGGGCAGCAATCTGTGGACGGATCTTCCTTCCAACATCACCAACCTTACCAGCTTCTTGAGTATTGATTCCTTCATACCATGCTTAGCCTTCCTCTGGGTCCTTTCTACTTACTATCTCAGCATAAACACTGTCCTCTCCCCATCTCCCCAGACCTAGGCTTCTAGGTTGCAACTCCCTGAGTGTTCATAACAGGCCTCAGCAGTACGCTTTAGGCCTATTGTCCTTATATCCTCTGGCACATCCTGTCTGTGTTGCTCTGTGGGCCATGGTCTCCCGCCTAGAAAGCATTGCTCACAGTGGGGAATGATACACATGGGGACCTTAGAAGGGCTAGTAGGAGCCGAGGCTGCGGGAATAAAGTGTGGACCCTGATTTTGAAGGGACTTGATTCAGTCCTGAAGGGAAAACATGTATTTTTGTTTTTAGACATTTTGTAATTGATTTAATCACATTTTTCTGTGCTTTATTGAAACACATTTAGGTTTTCAGTCTCTTTCTGTTAAAATGTAACAGGAATTATCCACAAATAAACATAATTTAATATTAACTTTGATAAAGCTACCATTTTGGTGGGAGAGGCAGATAAGCTAGTAGTTTTCAGACAGGGGATATTTTCCAGATCTTGACTTTCTGTGTCCTCTTTCCAAAGCTTGATCTTTCTGAGAATACAGTTGCACTCATGGTGTTTTCTTTCTCAATCACACATTTCCCACTTTACAAAGACAAGACATAGTCATTATTAATCCTGAGTCTTATTATTTGTGTGCCTCATGTGTGAAAAACCTCCAGATTAACAAGCAAAGGACCAATTAGGACTATTATTAGGAAAGTGAATGACTGTGAGTAGCAAATCCTTTTCTAAGTCAGATGGTTTCCCATTCTTGCTTTCAACAAAATTGAAGTCATTGTCAGTTGGCAGATAATTAAAAATAATTTTTGATTATAGGTCATGACATGATTTTGACTTGTAATTCTAAAGGTACTGATATTGATTGCTATGGCAGAATTTATTTCACTTCTCCCGTTCAAGTACTAACCAGGCCTGACCCTGCTTAGCTTCTGAAATCAGATGAGATGGCACATTGAGGGTACTGTGGCTGTAGACTCTCACTTTTGTCTAGTATTTATGTGAACAAGGTTTCTTGGTGCTTACCACTATAAAAATAAAAAATTAATGCATTTTGAATAAAATTTTACTTTTTATTTTAATTAATAGTACCAATTTCTAATGTAATTATGTTTTGATCATTTGCATATTAACAATAAAGATAATGAAAACCCAAACCAAAAGAATACTTTTTTTTTTTTTAACATTTATAGATTATAGTCTGGATGTGGTGGCTCACACCTGTAATCTCAACTTTGGGAGGATCACTTGAGGCCAGTAATTTGAGACCAGCCTGGGCAACAAAGCGAGACTCTGCTCCTACAAAAATAAAAAATAGAAAGAATTAGCTGGGCAATGTAGTGGGCATCTATAGTTCTAGCTACTTGGGAGACTGAGGCAGGAGGACTGCTTGAGCTCAGGAGTTTAAGGCTGCAGTGAGCTATGATTATGCCACTGAACTCCAGCCTGGGTGACAGCAAGGCCCTGTCTCTAAAAAAATAAAAAATAAATAGAATAAAAAATTGAGGCTATAATCATAGCAGAATTAAACAATTTTTGTATTCATATGTATACATATGTATATAGAATATTAATAGATATACTGCAGAGAAGTATAGGTTGATTAATAAAAGATTTTGAAGCATAAATATTAGTATAAAATTCTAAGGGGCATAGTATAAAATGTATATTTTTAAAATAGATAATCCACTATGACATTTAGATTCTTTTGGGTCATTTAGATTCATTTAAGAGAGTAATGTTGTAGTTTAATTTTAAAATGTAAATATTTATTAATTTTTAATAAAAAAAATTTTTTTGAGCCAACGTCCTCTCTGTCACCCAGGCTGGAATACAGTGGTGCAATCATGGCTCACTGCAGCCTCGATCTCCCGGGCTCAAGCCATCCTCCCACCTAGCCTCCCAAGTAGCTGGGACTACAGGCATGCACCACCACACTTGGCACACTTTTCAATTTTTTGTAGAGATGAGGTTTCATTATGTTGCCCAGGCTTGTCTTGAACTCCTGAGCTCAAGCCATTCTCCCACTTCAGCCCCGCAAAGTGCTAGGACTACAGGCATGCACCACTGTGCGAGGCCTGTAAATATTTATAAAATGCCAATATTTGGAATATGCCAGAAAGTACATCTTTACTACTTGTTATTATGAAAAAAATTAAATATTAAATGTAAGGAGGATAATGTAACATTCTTTTGGGGCACATAAGATAAACAGACATTTACAATGGTATATGTATGATACAGATGCTTGACCAGAGGAAAGCAAAGAATGCTGAGGAGAAGATGCAAGAGAAGCCCACAGCCAGGGAAAGCAACCAAAGGAGGTGCCATGGGAGCTGTATCTTGAGGGGCTGTTGGAGTTGGCTTAGCAAACAGAGGAGGGAAGGCGTTCTGGGAAGAGGGGGCGGTGTGTGTGAAGGGTCTGAAGTGGAGAAGATCAGGATCAACCTTGGGGAAAGCACAGTGTGGCATGAACAGGATGGTGATTTACGGAAGGGTCTGAAGTGGAGAAGATCAGGATCAACCTTGGGGAAAGCACAGTGTGGCATGAACAGGATGGTGATTTACGGCAGCTGGACAGCGCATTATTTATGACAGGATTTGTGTATTCCATATGATAGGAGGGCTCGGAAAGGAGAAGCAGTGGGGCTGGAGGTCTGTGGAAGTAGTTGTTGCCAAGAGCCAGGCATGAGTAAGTGACCCCTGAAGGGTGCTTCCTTCCAGTGACTGTTTTCCATCGTAGTAATCTTCTGAACATTTTACAAATGCAGAGTTTCTTACTTACATTCTGCTAGGGGAGGAAAATGAGGCCCACTGAGAGTCTGCTCCTCTTGCAGGTTTTGTACCTTAGTAGCAATAGGCAGATTGGGCTTAGTGCTGCAGTTCAAGTCCACGTGGCCACATGCTCGGTTAGGTCCCTCGGCTTGTTTTTATTTTATTTTATTTTACTTTTTTTTAGGACGAAGTCTTGCACTGTTGCCCAGGCTGGAGTGCAGTGGCGTGATCTTGGCTCACTGCAACCTCTGCCTCCTGGGTTCAAGCAATTCTCCTGCCTTAGCCTCCCAAGTAATTGGGATTACAGGTGCGCGCCACCATGCCCAGCTAGTTTTTTGTATTTTTAGTAGAGACGGGGTTTCATTCACTATGTTGGCCAGACTGGTCTCAAACACCTGACCTTGTGATCCTCCTGCCTCGGCTTCCCAAAGTGCTGGGATTACAGGTGTGAGCTACTGCGCCCGGCCTTCAGCTTGTTATTAAGATGGGTGACTCCTGCCTGGTGCCGGGCAGATCACCTGAGTTCAGGAGTTTGAGACCAGCCTGACCAACGTGGTGAAATGCCATCTCTACTAAAAATACAAAAATTAGTTGGATGTGGTGGCACATACCTGTAATCCCAGCTACTCAGGAGGCTGAAGCAGGAGAATCACTTGAATTTGGGAGACGGAGATTGCAGTGAGCCGAGATCACGCCATTGTACTCCAGCCTGGGTGACAGAGCGAGACTCCATCTAAAAAAAAAAAAAAAAAAGAGAAAAGTTACTCCAATTTTGGAGCCAAAATTTGGGATCCTTAAGCCAGTATAGGATTTTTGTCCTGATTTTTAAATTTTTTACATGAGAAGCCTTTACAGAGTTCTAAACATTAAATCAAAGTGAATATATACATTTACTGAATCACCCTTACTGTGAAGAATTTAACTGTATAAACTCTTTGTGGTCTCAGGAAAGGTAGCATGCATGACAGTTTTCTGTACATGGGAATTACAGGGAATTCTTTGGCTTTCATGATGTCTCCATCATGAAATAAGTGAAATAAGACTGAAAATTAGTGAAAGACTTGAAATAAGGGCTGTGAAGTAAGACTGTGAGCAGTCCTGAAAAACACTGGTGACAGTTTTTTCCCCATTTGGAACATTTGTTTAGCACAGTGATAGAGACCTGATGTGGTGTTTGCTCAGGGCAGATTGAATGCACTCCAAAAGGAAACCATAAAGTGTTGAGTCGATACCACACAGAACACGAGGTGGTGGGATGAGCGGTTTTTCCACATTTTAATATTTTCCAGGATGACACTGAAAGGCTTGCCCTTAGAGAACCCTGAGCCACCTAATAATTCATAACTCCAGACTCTTGAGAGGGAGAAATGGAGGTTAATACCATTAAATAGATGTCCTGGGCCTTTCTTAAGAGAGGCTGGAAAGGAATTGAGGGCAGTCATCAGAATGCAACCAGCACAGCAAGGTAAGGGACACTGCACGGCTTTGATTTCTTGTGGAACAATGTCTTATTGATATCAGTATTTCCAGCTCCGTGTTATTAAAAAAGTCTCTGAAAAGCCTATCTCTTCTGGGAGGACAGGAGAGAATGCTGTCAAGGAAGTACCGAGTCAGCACAGGGGACCTACTAGGTGCCATTCACAACTTGATACTTTCTTAAATGGATTGTCTCAGAGGAGGAAACCATGACTCAGAGATTATGTAAATCACTGAAGATCCAGGATTTGAACCTTGGTTCATTTGATTCCAGATTTCTTTCAACTACTTTGTGATGCCTTCTTGTGCTGAAATGAAGGATATTCCCGATTGAATTGGGGAACTCATGGTATCCAGCTAACTGTCCTGAAGACCCGAGTAACCTTGATCTAGAGGCATTTGGGGAGAGGAGTGATGCTGGTTAGCACCCAGGAATAGAGGAGAAAAACACCAGGAGGTGCTCAGACTATCTCTGTTTCATGGAAGGGGAATTTTGTGCTATGGCATCTAGTCCTTGGTGGTGGTTTGGAAGAAGTGGGGTCCTGAGTTCATCTGCTACCAGGTACCCAATGAAGGAAAATGGGAGAAATGTGGCATGTGGGATTTCACAAAACACGTTTTTCTTTTGAGTCATGATCTTACTCTGTCACCTGGGCTGGAGTGCAGTGGTACAGTCATGACTCACTGTAGCCTTGACCCCCTTGACCCTCCCACCCCCAGGCTCAAGCGGTCCTTCAGCCTCAGCCTCCTGAGTAGCTGGGAATCCAGGTGTGCGCCAACATGCCTGGGTAATTTTTTAAACTTTAAATTTTTTTTTGTAGAGATGAGGTCCCACTATGCTGCTCAGGCTGGTCTCGAACTCCTGAGCTCAAGCGATCCTCCAACCATGTCTCCTAAAGTGTTGGGATTACAGGCGTGAGCTTCAGCACCTGGCCTCACAAAACACTGTTTGTTTGTTTGTGTTTTAATTTGGACCAACATAGGACAAATTTTAAATTTTTTTAGGGAAAGGACTAAAAACAAAAACTCCAAACCTGTTATCATCTTCACAACATATAAGAAGAGACATCTGCAAATCAAAATCATAAGTAAATTAAAAACAAAGAAAATAGACTAATAAGACAACAAAAAAAAGGACATTCTACTTATCTATTATACATTAGGTTGTATTTAAGATGTTTTGAATCATGAAAAATTACAGCGTAAATTTCTTGGTACAGTATTTGTCAGTTTGGGAGTTTTTATTTAGTGTAACATTAAGAGAAACTTGACTGTCCACCGTGGTTCATACTTTTTTAAAAAAAAAAATCATAGTTACTGTTGGGAGTCCATTTTGACAGGTTTTGATGAAAACAGTATCCACAATCATTGTGATTTCACTCCATATGGAATATTCTAGTGGATGGCAAGAAGGGGAGTCAGAACAGTTATTAGGCTTTCAGTTCCGTGGCCAGAGCAGGAAGAAAGCAGGAGTAGCAGCTCTGGTGTCTGACTGGTGAGGGCTCCAGGAAGGGGTTGCAAGGACCTGTCTGCCCATGCTTCATATGTGGGGCGGGGCTGGAGGCTGCACAGCACCCTTAGTGCTTGATACAGAGCAGATGGGAGTCTATTTGAGAGGGATGCTGTGGATGGTAAAAACGCTCGTCGTGGCCTGGACTGACGTTTAGGAGAGTCCCTCCTGTAAAGGAATTAATCTTGTTTGGTTCTCCAAAAAGAGATCTGCAGGAGCAGGCACAGACAAAGGCCCATTGTTTTCTCCAGGGCAGCTGTTCCTTGCATTGGTGCTGTGAGGGGTGTGGGAAGCTTGCAGGACCCAGGGCCTAGGTGCTCAGATGTGGGAGTGGTCCTGCTGTTCTGCCTGATGGTTTTCTTCGAAGCCTTTCTTGTAGGGACTTTCTGCAAACTCCATTTTCCTCCAAGCAGCAGAATCTTAGCTTCACCCTGTATGTGGTCTTGGTGCCCTGGAATTTTGGTGAGTGCTGAGTGCCTGGGAACAGAAAAGCCTGAAAGCACCTTGGGAACTCCCCAAGTCTCCTCTCTTTTGTCCAAGGGAATACCTACCTCTGCCTTTCCAGGGGCCATGCTGGGGGAAGTGTGTGTGTTGGCCTCTCTGGAGAAGGGCATGCTAGTTTCCCTGGCATGTTTACTTTAGTCTCATCCTCGCTGCCCTTGATTACAAATGAGGCATTGGGTGGGGGATTTCCCTGCTTCCAGGGAGGTTACTCCTTCCTTTTGTCTGCACTCTCAATTTTTCCACCTGGGGAAGAGCTGCCTTAAAAAAAAAAAAGCAAAAACCCAAAACTCTCCTTAGCTTAACTCCTTGTCTCATAGACTGTGCAGTAAGTGGATCAGTTCATCATCAGGAAGCAACTCCTCTGTCTCCTGCAATTCCCTTCCCCTCGGTTCCCTTAGACCTTGTCTCATTGTCCTGTCTCTGCTGTAGTTGTCAGGACTCCTTCCGAAGAAAACAAACAGTCCTTCCAGCCCACAGCCTGGTCTGCTCCCGGGCGCTTGTTGAGCTGAGATGTTGATGCAAGGGTTCTGGACCTTAGGAATGTGCGCCCTGACTCTTTGAGTAGAATGGAAACTCTTTGAGGTTAAAAGCTCCAGGTTTTTTTCTTCCCTCTCCCCAACTCTATGTAATGCCTGTGAGAAGAGAGGAAGGGTCACTGGGGAGGGTGACCACTGGCGGCCCAATTTGCTGGTGTGGTCACGTCAGAGGTGAGGGAAAGCCTGTTGCCCCCAGCACGGGTAGAAGGCCGGCCTCAGACCTCTTTACTCTTCTGTGGAAGCCCCCTCACCACCTTTTCTTGTTCAGCTGAACAATCTTGATAGCAGAACCTCTGATACAATTGAAGGATCCTGTTTGAAGCCCTTTCTTAAAGATTACTGGAAAGTGTAAGTGAATTTTACTTGGTGGTAACAACCTTTCCACTCTTTTCACAGATTTCACACCCTTTGGAGGGTTTCTTTCTTGGATAATTCAGGTAAGTTTTTAAGTTTTGTTTTTTAAATCAGTGGACCTAGTTGCATACAGTGACTTCTTCAGTCCCCCCAGCAAAGATCCTTGTTCAGGTCCCTTGAATTTCCTTCCAGTTCCACAGATGATGCTCCTGTTTCCCAGGGCTTCCATCTTATGCCCATAGATTCCTGTCTACCTTATCATGTTGCAAGCTTTATTCCAGCTTCTATTAGGCCAAATTAGTATCCATTCTCTTTCTCTCCCTCCTTCTTTCTTCACTGGAAAGTTAATGTTTTGCCTTTTGGCTTTTGTTCTAAGCCAGGTTTCAGTTCAGACCTTGGTTCTGGGAGTAGGCTTGGATTCCTGTGTTATGCTGCTTCTGCGTATGTCTCTGTTGTAGGCCTAAGAATGGTGGTTGCTTCTTTGTTGCCCTGAGATTTTAGCTTCATATCTTTTTAATCAAGCTTTGTCTTGGTGAGCACTTTTTGTGTCCTTTGAGAATTCTTTTCCCACCCCAAGGTCATGAAGATAGTCCTCCTAAGTTTTCTCTAAATGCTTTTCCTCTTAGATGACATTCTCATTTAGACCTAGACTCCTATCTTTAGATCTGAATCACTTTTTAAAGTCGGATTCCTTTGTTTCCAGCTTGTCCTTAGGACTGCATTTTTCCTCTGTAGTCATCCATCTGCTGGCCTTTGCAGTGGTCGCTTCGATTTCCCCCTGTGCCGTGCCTACCCAACTCCCACAGTCTTCCTCTCTGGTGTAGGTCACAGAGGAAATATTTAGTGACTCCCTGCCAAACATTCTGGCTGTGTTGTTTTGCTTAAGAAGACATGCAGTAAACTGTTTTGATTCTTGGTCTTGGTGCTCTAGGGCAGATGTTTCTCCTATAACGGAGGTGTTGTGGTCAGTTGGAAGGAGTGGTGGACTTGAGTTCAGAGAATTGGATTCTAATCCCTGCAGTGTTACTAATTTGTGGTGGGATCTTGCGCAAGGCACATTTCTGTGTCTGAATTTCCTTTTGTTAGAGAGGACCTTATTTCATGATGAAGAAGACAGGACTCTGTGGGTATGAGATGGGAATCCAAAGAGTAAGCCTGGGAGATCCAGGAGAGGCTAGACAGGCAAGAGGCAGAGAACCATTACCGTGAGCATCCTTAGTGGAACTGGAAGGGAACTCAGATGACTCCAAACAGGCAAAGTAATCTATGTACTCACTGAAAAAGCATAAAACATGGTAAGAAAAACTGATGGAAATTATCTGATGAGGATCACTTTAAGAGATAACTGCCTTGTTCATCCCTCAGCCTGCTGTGGGTCCACACCTGTTTGCTGTCACCCTCGGATGTGGGAGGGTTGGCCTTCTGTGGATTCACTTCCAGAATTCTTCCTCCCACCTTCCACCTCCTTCATAAACTCAGGAATATTTGAAACTCAGCCCAGATCTTCACCTGGCTTTGATTTCCCCATCATGTGGAGATTGGTGCTTGGAAATTGTAGCTTCCAGAAACCTTTGAGGTTTGCTAACATGTCCAAGTTCTACATTTATTGATTGTTGGTTCTGTTCATGGCTATGTTCTAATTCCTGTGCCCTGAGGGTGGTATTATTTGGTTCCAGCAAGGAAGGGGAGGGTATTTGGGGGACCCTATCATCAAGAACTAAGAAATAAAGGGAAATGGACAGGTGTGGTGGCTCATGCCTATAATCCCAGCCCTTTAGGAGGCCTAGGTGGATGGATCACAAGGTCAGGAGTTCGAGACCAGCCTGGGCAACACAGTGAAACCCCGTCTCTACTAAAAATATAAAAATTAGCCAGACGTGCTGGTGCGTGCCTGTAGTCACAGCTACTCGGGGGCTGAGGCAGGAGAATTGCTTGAATCCGGGAGGCGGAGGTTCTGGTGAGCCAAGATCATGCCACTGCACTCCAGTCTGGGCAACAGAGTGAGACTGTTTCAAAAAGAAAGAAAGAAAAACAATTGAGTAGATGACCTTTTAGTGTTCCTGCGAGGCAGGCCTTTGAAGAAGAAACAAAATGGTTTAACTTCTGCCTATGTAAACCCCAGCCCTCCTCCCCAAATACACACACTCAGATAGGCAGAGCTACATTTCTACCTTATCCCTGTCCCCTTCTGAAATGACTGAGATTTAATCAGATCTTGCATAGTTTAGATTTTTTTTGTTCCAGTTAAAGATTTGCATTGGCGTCTTCTATTACAGAATGAGATGGACAAAGAGTCTCCAAAGTCTTTTGCTGCTCTGTGGTCCTTTGTAAGGCAGAAATTCTCCTAAAGAAGTACTGAGGGCCAGGCATGGTGGCTCATGCTCGTAATTCCCAGCACTTTGGGAGGCCAAGGTGGACAGATCGCTTGAGCCCAGGAGTTTTAGACCAGCCTGGGCAACATGGTGAAACCCCAGCTCTATAAGAAATACAAAAATTAGCCAGGTGTAAAAATTAGTCCCATCTACTCAGGAGGCTGAGGTGGGAGGATCACCTGAGTCCAGGGAGGTCGAGACTACAGTGAGCCGAGATCATGCCACTGCACTCCAGCATGGGTGACAGAGTGAGACCCGGTCTCATAACAAAGTAGCTGGGCGTGGTGGCTCACGCTTGTAATCCCAGCACTTTGGGAGGCCCAGGTGGGTAGATCATGAGATTAGGAGTTCGAGACCAACTTGGCCAACATGGTGAAACCCCACCTCTACTAAAAATATAAAAATTAGCTAGGCATGGTGGCGCGTGCCTGTAATGTCAGCTATTTGGGAGGCTGAGTCAGGGGGATCGTTTGAACTTGGGGGGTGGAGGTTGCTGTGAGCCGAGATTGTGCAACTGCACTCCAGCCTGGGTGACAGAGCAAGACTCTGTCTCAGAAAAAAAAAGTACAAAGTACAGAAGGATGCTTGTCTTTGCAGGGTTAGTGATGAGGATGAGGACACATGCTCACCGTTGTTGTGCCCAACCCTGGGAGGCTCTCGGGCTGCTGAAACTTGCTAGAGAAAGTCATGGAGCTAAGTAGAATAGTTCTGGGCAGAAGAGCTCCATAATTGACTCTGTATACTTTCAAGTAGGCCTTCTTTGCTATTTTGCAATTCTTTATTTATCTTTGAGCCCCTGTGACATGTTTTTATGTATTCCATAAGCCCTAACTCCATACATCGGTGACCTATATCACCGATGAGGTGCCTCCTACTTTCCTAAAACTGTTAGAGCTAGGTGACATAGAACTCTGGGGTAGCTCCTTTTCTTTAGATAGATCGGTACTCCCATGCAGCCAGCTCAGAAGAACAGGCAGTGAGCATTCCCTGTAGGCCCTATAGACTTGTTCCTTGTGAATGCCAGCAATGTCTGGTCAAACTAATGGTTTGATCTGGGGCTCACAGAGTTGTGAGCCTATGTCTGGCACTTGGTATTTTCCCCCATTCTTTGATCTTAAACCAAATTGTCCTAGGCAGGTGACCCAACTGGTAACTGTCACATAATATCCAGTGTGTCCTCCCTGCCACTCCAGTTTTCAGTACTCATGAACCAGCTGGCTTCTGTATCTCTCACCAATCACAGGGAATTCAGGTCTCCCTCAGGTAAGTGTTTTTCAGATCCTACTCACATCCTCTTTAATCCTCATCTTTCCTTCTCTTTCTGTCCTTCTGATTTGGCTTAATTGCCTCAGGAAACATCCTATCCCCTTTCCTCTCTGCCTATGGGATAAAAGCTATCCTTGATCATAGGTGGTAAAAGTATGCAACCAAGAATACTTCTGAAAGGACAGTCAGACATTTGGGAATGAAAGTAGATGGTGTGAAGAATCAGTGCTATCAGTATTGTTCTTGAGAATGCCTTTAAAAATCCCCCCAGATAGCCATCTTTTAATTAACCTGTCCTTCTTCCAGGACCACAATTTGAAATATGTAAAAGTTATTGATTGATGTGATTGATTGATTGATTGATTGAGACAGAGTCTCACTGTGTCGCCCAGGCTAGAGTGTGGTGGGGTGATTTCAGCTCACTGCAACCTTCGCCCTCTGGGCTCAAGCAATTCTCTCACCTTAGCCTCCCAAGTAACTGTGACTACAGGCACATACTACCACGCCCGGCTAATTTTTGTAGAGATGGGTTTTCCCATGTTGCCCAGGCTGGCCGTGAACGCCTGAGCTCAATTGATCCGCCCACCTTGGCCTCCCAAAGTGCTGGGATTACAGGTGTGAGCCATAGTACCTGGCCAAAAATGATTTAATTTTATTCCTGTTAGGTTTTGTTTTATTGCTAGTATTTATAGAGGTATCGTTTTGTGTCTTTATTATGTATAAACAGTATTTCATCCATTGTTGTTCATTAATGAGCTTGTCTCGGCATCTGTCTACCATGTCTGGTGGTGTTTCTGTGGAAAACTGTCTTCAGCCTATAAAAGCGACTGCCTGAAAAAGGAGCGTTTAGTGAAAACACAGTCTAGTCTGGTCACCTTCTGGCCCCGGCTAGTCATGTTGCTCTAAAAGACGCTGACTCTATTCCCATCATATGAAGAGGAAGAAAAGTGCTTCCAAGAGATGCTGGGACCCAGGTCCGGAAAGCTAGGTCTGTCCTCTTTAGTCTCTAGGCTGGAGGAGCTGGAATGTGCCATGCCCAACTTTGCCTAAGCTCTTTTCTCTTTCTCACTGTGTGTCACAATGGGACATACTTGAGCTTAAAACCCAATGAAGCTCCCCCACTTTGAAAATCATGATGTAATTATGACAGGATCACTTTTTTTTTTTTTTTTTTAAGACAGAGTTTTGCTCTGTAACCAGACTGGAGTGCAGCGGCGCAATCTTGGTTCACTGCAACCTCCGCCTCACGGGTTCAAGTGATTCCTCTGCCTCAGCCTCCCAAGGAGCTGAGACTACAGGCGCAAATCACCATGCTTGGCTAATTTTTTATATTTTAGTAGAGATGGAGTTTCACCATGTTGGCCAAGTTGGTCTCGATCACCTGACCTCATGATCTGCCTATCTTGGCCTCCCAAAGTGCTGGGATTACAGGAGTGAGCCACCGTGGCCGGCCAGGATCACATTCTTTAAACATACTGTTTAGTGGGGTTAGTGGAGTTACCGCCTCTGATTTTTGACGAGGAAGTAATACATTCTTGTTGTGATGCTGTATCAGGTGTTAGGATGGAAAGCATCTAATTTAAAGCTACGGGCCTTTCCTATAGGGTGCATATGCTGCCAATCTATGAAAACTGAAGCTGTCCCAGTGCACTGTGTGTAAACTGCAGCATCTCCTTGTGAAATGAACAGTTCAGGAAAATGGAATGACTTTCCAAACTGTGCTAGGTTCCAGGTGACTGAAAATTTCCCGACAGGGTGGGAAAGCTTATCCAGATGTTCTTGCTTGGGGATCAGTGTGTGTCATCCCGTTCCAAAGAAGTACAGTTACTGCTGATTTTATCTTTGTCTTTCTTTCTGTGGTGCCCAGGGATGCTCTTTTTGAGTTCATTTTGGTTTTGTCTCTGAAAAAAGCAGCAAGAATTTTGATCTAGGTTCAAACAGTTAAAATCTGTGGCCACAGGGTAAGGTGAAACGAATGGCTCTAAGTAGCAAACTTACTACCTTTGCTTCACTGGCACTGGGCTGTGAGTAACTGAACTAACCAGCTGCAGACCCTTATGCAATTTTGAGGTGAGGATGGGTGAAATCCTAGGGGCTGGGAGACAGACATTTGTGGCTACCAGAGAGATGACATCAGCTCGTTTACTGGTGCTGTGGAGAAAGGGGAGATTCCAGGTGCTTAGCCTTCTTCCTGCATGTGGGAGTGTCCAGAGCCAACCTTAATCCTATTAGCAGCCAAGCCAATGCCTCTGCATGGGGAAAACCATATTTAACTCTGTGCCTCCTGTTGTCCCATAGGGACCTGAAGTTGGAAGGGATCTTATATCTTTGGCAACAGAGCTTTGAAGAACAAACAGACGTGTGTCTATATGTGTCTCTGTGTGTATTTTGTGGTTAATGCTAGCAACTGATTAAGGTTTGCAAAGTCGAGGTTGTATAAGAGACGGGGAAGCATTGTCTGAGTTTTATGGAATCTGTAGTAGAAATTGCCCTTTTATTGCAAAGGAAATAGTTAATGATTTAAGCCACTTTCGAATTAAAATTACTTTGGCTGGGCGCAGTGGCTTATGCCTGTAATCCCAGCACTTTGGGAGGCTGAGGCGGGTGGATCATTTGAGGTCAGGAGTTCGAGACCAGCTTGGCTAACATGGTGAGACTCCGTCTCTACTAAAAATACAAAAATTAGTCAGGGATGGTGGCAGGCGTTTGTAGTCCCAGCTGCTTGGGAGACTGAGGTAGGAGAATCTCTTGAACCCGCGAGGCGGAGGTTGCAGTGAGCCAAGATTGTGCCATTGCACTCTAGCCTGGGCGACAGAGTAAGACTCTGTCTCAAAAAAAAAATTTTTTTTTTACTTTATGATTTTCTTTTGATATCCTTCACGTGGACACTTAGTATATAACAGGAAGGCATCTTTAATACGTTCCTCGTTCCTTTCTGTGTTCTGCTCCTCTTCCTGTGATTATCCTGGAACACAGCCTTACAGGGTCATCATTTGGAGGAAGCACAAGCTGGAGAAGGCACTTATGCAGGGAAGATCTTCCCTTTGCTCAGCCCTGCCTGTGTGCAGGCTTCTGGAGCTGTGGTGGGGCTTCCTGGGAGGCCTGCAACTGACAGTAGAGCTGGAAAAAGCCTTGTGACCTCTGGAGCATGACTGAGAGAATTGAGCTGGGAGGTATTGGAGCCCATCTGCTCCCCAGCTTTGTTGGCATGTCAGATGTTAGGCTCCCCCTCTGGTTCTTTTGCCCTTCTTCCTCAAGATGTGTTAGGAAATGAAACCTGCCGACTGGAAAGCCGGTGACGCCAAAGCTATGCTAAGAGGATCTGACATTGCATCCCTGGGCTTGTCTCGGCTTCTCTGTGACTGGATTGCTTTGGCTCTCCCTAAGACCCTTGCTCACATTCGAGTGTAGCCACTGCTTACTGGAAGCCATGTGGGGCCAGCCCAGGCTTGTCGTGTCGGGGCCTCTTCCCACCCGCTGTGTTCTCGCCTCCTGTGGGCTTGCACATTTGAGGGCCTCACCGTCCCTGAGTTGCCAGAGTCCTTGTTCTGAGAACGCAGTGCCTCCGCTTCGGGGCCCAGGAAGCTGTGGGTAAGCTCTTGGTTTTCTTCTCAGCTGGACGCTTCTGGGAAACTATCTGCATTCCTTTCTGCCCAGCTCTGCCTCTGGGGCTGTGTGGGGTGTGGCTCCGTGAGGAGGAATGCTAGTGCAGTTCCACTGAGACCAGCCACTGAAGGTAACTGGGAGTTTGAAGGTGGAATTGCCTTTTCTTTCAGTTGTGGAGCCAGGAGCTAGCTTTTCATGGATTGTAATGACGTGCTGGTTCTTTTAAAAAATTTTCCAATCTGCTTTCCTGTCTCCCTGTCTGTCTGGAAGGTGGGAGTGAGGGGTAGGAGGAGAAAGGGTAGGCTTCGTTCACTGTGGTCCGTCTTTGGCGCTGAGATGGGTATGGCAGATATCTTTTGTGAGAAGGGAGCTTAGAGGTGAATCTGCCTCTTGGTCTTGGCATAACTGGGTGTCTCCCCAGTCTGGCTGTGTTGACACTCTGAATGGTTTGTGAAGGCATCCCTTGACTTCTGAAGGCAGTGCCATCCTTACCTGGTTTAAAATCTTTCAGAGTGCACCCAGCATCACCAGCTCCTGCAAGCAGAAATGACCCAAGGGAGCATGAATACACACTGGGTAGAAGTTAAGCCTGATTTTTTAAAATTAAAATTAAAAATTTTAATTTTTTAGGGAGTGAATCCTAGAGAATTAAATGTAATTTCTCCTTAATTTTTCTTTTTTATGGAAATGGGGTCTTGCTATGTTGCCCAGGCTGGTCTTGAACTCCTGGGCTCAAATGATCCTTCTGTCTCAGCCCTAATGTGCTGGGATTATAGGTGTGAGCCATCCCACTGTGCCCAACCCAGAAGTTGAGCCTGAGAGGGAGGCTTATTGCCCTGTGTCTACCCAAGGGGTGTGTGTGTGTGTGTGTGTGTGTGTGTGTGTGTGTGTGTCTGGAAGTAGAGAGTAGGAGTGAATGCATCTAATAAATAAGAGAGGATCTGGAGAGACAGTGGTGGAGGCTGGCTCTGGGGAGCACAAAAGCTGGGACTTTTGCAGAGGTGTGTTTGTTCCAAAGTGGCCAGAAGCCAGGAGTGTTGAAGAAGGTGGGTTTAGGCATGCTAGGTTATGCTTGCATTACTGACTACCTTGGGTTTGATGGCCGGCAATGCTTTCCCCTGGGAATCAGTCTGATCTGACAACCCTTCCCATTTTACACCCATTACATACTTAAGTGATTCTTACCTATCAGGGAGGTTTTGCGGTCATGTGTTCTGGAGCAGAGGTTCTGGGTCTGAGAATGGGCCGGCCAGCCAGAGGCTCCACCTCCCAGTTTGTTGGCTGCCTCATGGATGCCATCCCTCTTTGCAGCTTTCAGTCTTTACTGGCTTGGCTTGCAGAGGTGTCTGTGCCCTGGCAGGGTGTACAGCCCTTCTCATGGGTGCTCTGCCTCTTTGGGGTCTTGAGAACAGATGGGGCTTAATTTTTGAAGTAGACTTCCCTCCAGGGTCTAGATCTGAAATATATATTAGAAGACAACTACTAGTCTTGGTTTTTCTTCCTCATGTGTCTCTTTCTTCCTTTTATCTTCTCACTACTGTCAGGCATTGTGAGCAGCTGTTGCTATCACACAGGCGGATCAGAACATGAAGAATGGAGCTAAATAGAACTGTCTGCACACTGCTTGGATGTGCGCAGGCTCAGCCTCAGAGAGGAGGTGGATTGCAGCCTATAATGGGGGCTCCTTTCCCCCCAGCAGAGTGGGTGAAAGCAGGGAGGGACAGGTGGGAAGGTACTTTAGGAGTTGGGAGGGTATTAATTCTACCTCTTCTCTCCTTCCTCTGCACCCCAACATTCCCTGTGAGTTGTCACAGGCTGGAGAGATAAAGATCTTGCTTTCCACCATCAGGCAGTCAGGCAATGCAGCCCTTGCTGAATTTCAACTCCACTGCCACTGTGTTACAAATATTATATAAAGCTTATTTTCTGACCTGAGGGAATTTATAAGCTAATGGGAGAGATAGTACTTGTTACATAAGTAGAGAATATCTAAGATTTTAACTGTGTTGGTTTACTAACCATGGATATATTTATAGTTCAGAACAAGAACTATATCTTACAACTACAGAAAAATGTTCTTGGAGATGGCAGGATTTCTTTGGTTTTTACAGTTGGGCCAACTTTATAAGCAAAGGAGAGGGGTTCACTCCAGCATGATGGCGACGATCTACCTTGGAGGGGTAGACATGGCAGAGCAGAGCCAGGAACTTGAACTCAGGAAGTTCTGCCACGGTACATAGGAGAACGGGAAGCGATGCAGTGAAGGTGGACTTTTGTGGAAATCCCTCCTGTTGATGAAAACAGGGTAATTTTGAAGAGGCCAGAGAAGGGCAGTAAGGAGGCCTGCTGAAGGGTATGGCAGGTCAGCAGCAGGAGAGAGGAAGAGGGTGAGCCCTACAGAATATTCCAGAGTAGACGAGGCAGGACTTGGACATGGAGGACGAACTTGAGGGGAAAGACAGAACATGCCGACATTTCTGACCTGTGGGAGCTGGCCAATATTGACATGTTCTGTTTGTGAAATGAACACTACTCTTTGCACTTTTTCATTCAGCAAGTATCTCGGCATAGTCTGGACTTTTATAGTTCATCTAGTCTGGCTCTGTTTTATAGAACGGGAGATTGTGGAAGAAAGGGGAAGTGACTGTTCCCAGCGCACACAGCTATTCAGTGGTGGAGCAGGACCCGTGATCCAGGCCTCTCCCTCCTGAGACAATTTTAAGACAACAGCAGCATGGAGGAGAGTGCGGGGTTGGCAGAAAGTCTGTCTGTCTGGATAACATTAGGTGATAAACTCAGAAGCATTCAGACCATAGCAATGGTTCTGCTCCTCAGAGTTGTTTTCGAGAGCCACAGAGAAGGAAAATGGACTCCTTGGGTCCTTCTTGTTCCGAGATTCTTAGGAGTGCGCAAAAATAATGTATATGAATAGTACTGAGTGGGGCTCCCCGGAAACTGGCGGGTCTCCATTGTGGTGCCTTTCTAAGGGAGTTTTAAGATTAACTTGACTCCATGTGATTTTTACCTTGTGCTGACCACGGAAGCTGACTGTGAGGATGCCACTGTCAAGGACTCAGCATTGTAACGAGGGCTCTGATGTCACGCACTTCCTCTCCCACCTCCTCTTACACATACGCTGTCTCCCGCGTGTGCACACGTGCGTGCACACACCCACACCCACACACAGCCCACACATACACACAAACACACCATACACACTACACACACCATACCACACTGACACACACATACCACACACAAAAGCACACCACACACACAAATACACCACACACACCACACACACACCACATACACAAACACACCATACACACACACCACACGCATGCACAACACACACCACACATACTATGCACACACCACACAAAAACATACCATACATACACACCAAACATATGCACAGCACACACACCACACATACTATGCACACCCCACACACATGCACACCATACACACCACACCACACATACCACATCATACACACACATCACACACACACCACACCACACCACACACACATACCACACACACACACACCACACACACACCACACCCCACACACATACCACACACACACATCACACACAGCACACCCCATACACATGCACACCACACACACACACACCAGATACACACACCACACATACCACACCACACACACACACCACACATACCACACGACACACACACCACACACATGCACACCACACACACACCCCACATACATGCCACACATACCACACCACACACACACACCCCATACACACACTACACACACCACACCCCATACACACACACACCACACACACACACCACACACAAACACCACACATACCACACCACACACACACCACACACATGCACACCACACACACACTCTACACATACCCCCCTGACACACACACGCTTTCTCCTCCCTTTCCCTGCTTCCCTCCTTCCTTTCCTCTTACTTTTCTCCTCCACTCTTTCTTGCCTCATCCCTGTCTTCCGTCTCCGCTCCCTGCTCTTGTTGTCTTAACTTCCTCTGTTGGAGCAGCTTCCCGTCTTGGGTAAACTCAGACATGACCCAGCAAAGCAGCGTGAATCTTCTGTTTGGTCAGTGTTTCCTGAGGTGGTGATGGCACTCAGCCACCCGGGTCAGAAGCTGGAGTCCTTCTGGCGCCTTGCTCACCTCCGCAGCCGGTCACCCTCTGAGTCCCTGTTTCCTACAAGAGTGCTCTGTCCCCCCTGCTTGTCCCCATTTCACCGCCCCACATGGTGGGAGAGGGAGCAGAGAGGGATCACGGTGGAAGAAAGGAGCACAGAGACGAGGGTCCCCTGTGGTATCCTCGAAAGTAGTGACCCCTCACAGAGTGGGTTCTTGCGGTCTGTGTCCTGACCCCCAGTTCCCCCACAGATAGAGCTGCACTGGAGTCCCTGAAGACACACCAGAGAAGTGCTGCATCCTGGCGGGCAGGAGGCTTTGCTTTGCCCAGGGCTGGGCTCCTGAATGAACTTTGGTGCAGCCTAACGGCTGAGTTGTTCTGTTGAAGGTGCATGCTCTGTGACCAGGCCATTCTGGAGGAAGTAGGGGTCATAGGTCATGAGGCTGACTCAGGTTTTGTGTGCTCCTTCTAGGTTCTCAGTGTCCGTCTGGTCCTTCACTTGCTTTCCATCTCTGCCCTGGCCACTGCAGGCAGGAGCAGCTCTCTAACGAGAGGTTCTCAAGGTGATAAACTTCACAGTGCCCTTAGTTTAGTCTGAATGGCCTTGGCCTTGGGGCCCATCCCAAGTTCCGGAGCCAGCAGTTGTTTTTGTCTTTGTCTCATCCACATAACACTGCCACAGTCCACCCCCAGGCCCCCTCCCCATCCAGTATGGTGCTATAGGGATTTAAGGTGGACATGGTCTACCTGGATAGTAGAAGAAGGAAGCTTGTGGTGGGCAAATTGTTATTTTATCTGGAACGTCTATCCCATTCTCTCCCACCCCTCAGAGCAGCGGGTGAAGTCACATGTAGTTGAGCTGCCTCTCCAGCCATCTTTGTTAAAATAGAAACACGATTCACTCTTCAGAAGCTTGCTGAGACAGTCTTATTTTCTAAAACAACAAAACAAAAACCACTTCAAGTCCCCAAATCCCAGCCACACAAGTCTCTATCTTTGCGTCTGACAACTCTCGCATCTCTCTGGGTCTTGGACCCTCAGTGACTTAATTAAAGCCGTGATAACTTGGTACGTGTCTTGGGAGCATACAGAGAGAGTCAAGCCTCGTCTTGACCGATTTTCCCAGAGGGTGCACCCTTTCGTCACCTCCTGTGAGCCCTTTCCTTAGTAGAGGTGTGTCATGCATTGCTGATGGCAGATGCTATCTGCATTGGAGATGAGTGGCTACGGTCTTTCATCGACTTCAGGAAGCCTGTGAAATCATTGACATCCTTTGTCTGCTTGGGTTTGAGATGAGCTAGCATTGACCAGTTTTGGAGTCCCATGACCTTGTGAGAAGGGAGTGTTCTGCTGGTACTGGCTGTGCTGGGGACAGTAGTCCTTGACCCTTTGTTCTTTTCACTCTGCCTTCCTCCTCTCAGTCTTTCAAAACTCAGCCAACCAGCTAAGTGGGGTGTAGGCAGTTGTATCACCCCAGGGTGAGGAGCCCCAAACAGAGATGGAATAAAGGCTTTCTGAATTCTTTCTTTCCTGCAAATTCAAAAGGCTAAGTGGTGCTTAAGTATGTTCCTTGACATCCCTGGGAGTAATGCTCAGGAATTCCCCCAAATTTGCCACTCTGAGACTTTCAAACAAGATTCCTCCTGTTTCTGTGCTTCAGGATCTTAAATTGCTTTCTCCTCTCCACCTCCCACCCCCACATTCCCTTGCTTTTCCTTTCATCATTCCACTCATCCTCCTCCCTTCCTTACATCCTGGGGTCTAATTGATTTCTTTATCACACAGGTTGTTCAACATTGATCTCTAAGTAAACGAACATTCATAAGCAACTCTTATTACACAAAGGCAAACTAGGTCTCTTCCATGTAAACATAGGATGGGCCGCCCACTGCATGTCTTGTTAAGAAAGGAGCTAACCATTGCACACATTAGGAACTTCTAAGTTCTTAAGCTTGGGGAAAAAGAAGATGGTTTAAAAAATTGCATCTTCTCCTGTAGGATGTTGACGTTTGTTTAGTATGACTTATCGGTAGATCAGGGTTACCGTCCATGTTCCTAGGATAAGAACTGGCTATTGAAGGGCCACTGTTCTTCTCTCTCCCCAGGTCCTTAGAAGAAGCATCATAGGGTCCCTTTACAGAAGATAAGCTGGTATGTCTGTATCCCAGCAGTCCCTGAAGAAGCTGAAATGCTACATTCCAACCATCTTGTGTTTGGGTTACGACATTTAAACCTGAGTCCTTGCTCACAACAGCTATCAGATGACAGCTTAGTATAGAAGGTTAAAGATCCACAATAATTCACTGTGATAGTTAAAAATATCACTGTGATTCTGCTTGTAGGGAACCGTGGTTTGGGGAGATGATGGGAAAGAATTGCTGGGATTCCTGAGCTGCTCTATGTCCTTGCTAAAGCTCAGATGGTCAGCGTCCCGACCGGGAGGTTTTGATGTGACTAGCAGGAGGGACAAGGTCAGGTCAGATAGGGCCCAGCCGCCTCTTCTTTCCATGAGTGTTCCTTACTCCCCATGACATGGGGAAGAAGGTAGTAGCTTTCTATCTTCCTGTTCTACAGAACTTACAATCCCATGAATCAGACATATTATCTTACTTCTCAGTTTAAGGGGCTCGAAAAGACTTGATTTCCTTTCTTTCTTTCAATATATTTGTCTGAAATGTTATTCAGGACTCCATTTGCCCCTGGGACTGCAAGTATAGTATATGTCCCCTGGAAACACTTTTGTTCTAACCAGAATGGAGCAGAGTAGAACATGAATCTCATTTGATATGGTCTCTGTATTTTGTCAGCTAAACTCAAAATCGCATTTGCTCATCAGTTGACTCATACTGAACCTTTCCTCAGGTCTTTTTCACTAATAACTATCTTTATCCTGTTGTCATGCAGTATTTTTCTTTTTCTTTTTTTTTTTTGAGACGGAGTCTCACTCTGTCACCCAGGCTGGAGTGCAATGGCGTGATCTCGGCTCACTGCAACCTCTGCTTCCCAGGTTCAAACGATTCTCCTGCCTCAGCCTCCTGAGTAGCTGGGATTATAGGCACGTGCCACCGCGCCCAGCTAATTTTTGTATTTTTAGTAGAGACGGGGTTTCAACATTTTGGCCAGGCTGGTCTCGAACTCCTGACCTTGTGATCCACCCGCCTTGGCCTCCCAAAGTGCTGGGATTACAGGTGTGAGCCACCGCGCCCGGCCCATGCAGTATTTTTCTAAACTTCAGTGTAAAATTACATATTTTGTCCTTTAAAATTTTTATCTTGCCATATTTAACCTGTGGTTACAGTTTATGGAGGCTTTTTTTCTCTGATTATATCTAGTATATTAATTATCCCTCCCAATTAATTTATCATAAGCATATTCGATAGTTGTGTCTCATCCAAGTCATTGATAAAAGGGGTAACCATGATGGGATCTAGAACAAATGGGAAAAGAAAAGAATATTACAGGCCAACATCTCTGATGAACATAGGTGCAAAAATCTCTAACAGAATACTAGCAAATAGAATTCAACTACACATTGAATCTAATAAGACAAAGTTCTAATATCCACATCTATAAGGAACTTAAACAAATTTACAAAAAAACAATTTTTTTTTAAAGTGGGCAAAGGACCTGAACAGACACTTTTCAAAAGAAGACACACATGTGGCCAACAAGCATATGAAAAAAAGCTCAACATCACTGATCATTAGAGAAATGCAAATCAAAACCACAGTGAGATACCATCTCACGCGGGTCAGAATGGCTATAATTGAAGAGTGAAAAAAATGCAGATGCTGGAAAGGCTGTGGAGAAAAAGGAATGCTTATGTACTGTTGGTGGGAGTGTAAATTAGTTCAACCATTATGGAAGACAGTGTAGCAATTCCTCAAAGACCTAAAAACAGAAATACTGTTCCCTCCCGCAATCCTGTTACTGGATCTGTACCCAAAGGAATATAAATCATTTGATTATAAAGAGGCTGGGTGGGGTGGCTCACACTTGTAATTCCAGTACTTTGGGAGGCTGAGGCAGGCAGGTCACTTGAGGTCTGGAGTTCAAGAGCAGCCTGACCAAGATGATGAAACCCTGTCTCTACTAAAAATACAAAACATTAGCTGGGTATGGTGGTGCGCACCTGTAGTCCCAGCTACTTGGGAGGTTGAGGCAGGAGAATTGCTTGAATCTGGGAGGTGGCGACCAAGGCAGAGGTGAGCTGAGATTGTACCACTGCACTCTAGCCTTGGTAACAGAATGAGACCCTGTCTCAAAAAAAAAAAAAAAAAATCATTTGACTGTAAAGATACATGCACATATATGTTCACTGCAACACTGTTCACAACAGCAAAGACATGGTATCAACCTAAATGCCCATCAGTAGTAGACTGGATAAAGAAAATGTGGTACATAATACACCATGGAATGCTATGCAGCCATAAAAAAGAATGAAATCATGTCCTTTGCAGGAATATGGATGGAGCTGGAGGCCACTATTCTTAGCAAACTAATGCAGGAACAGAAAACCAAATACCGCATATTCTCATTTATAAGTGGGAGCTAAACATTGAGTACACATGGACACATAGAGGGAAACAACAGGCACCAAGGCCTACTTGAGGGTGAAGGGTGGGAAGAGGGAGAGGATCAGGAAAAATACTAATAAGTACTAGGCCTAATTCCTGGGTGATGAAATAATCTGTACAACAGGCCCCCATGACACAAGTTTACCTGTATAACAAACACGCACATGCACCCCTGTTAAAATAAAAGTTAAATTTAACAAAAGAAGAATGAACTTGAACAGTGGCCTCAGGTCACATAAAAAGAAAAAAAGTTTCATGTACCATGATCAAGTGGGATTTATCCCTGGGGTGCAAGGATGGTGTATTAGTCCATTCTCATGCTGCTATAAAGAACTGCCTGAGACTTGGTAATTTATAAAGAAAAGACGTTTAATTGACTCACAGTTCCGAATGGCTGGGAGGCCTTAGGAAACTTACAATCCATGGTGGAAGGCACCTCTTCATGGGGTGGCAGGAGAGAGAATGAGTGTAAACAGAGGAAATGCCAGATGCTTATAAAACCATCAGATCTCATGACCCTCACTCACTATCATGAAAACAGGATGGGGGAAGTGGCCCCCATGATTCAATCACTTCCCACTGGGTCTCTCCCATGACACCTGGGGATTATGGGAACTACAAGATGAGATTTGGGTGGTGACACAGCCAAACTATATCAGATGGTTCAATATATGCAAATCAATGAATGTGATAAAACAAATGAGATGTGTCTAATTCATTTCATAGCACTGTTTGGACCCAGCTGTCCAGAGTTACCAGTCCATCCAGCTGCTGGTATATCTCTGATTTTTTTTTTTTTTACAAGATTAAGAGAGATTTTTCCGAAGTCCAGATTATGTCCCTGACATTCTTTGCTATATGTATGTACATATGTGTGTATTTATTTATATGATTTATGTATTATATACAAATACATATTGTGTAAATATGTATGGATATTTTAAGTCACCAATCTGTTATTTATGGACCACTTACTAGCTATTGCTGAATGTTTACATGTATTATCTATTTTATTCTCTACAATAATTATATAATAACCTCATTAACTAAAAGTAATGATGTTTCTTGATGCAATTTATACTTAATCTCCAGGGATCAGTACTCCTTCTCTGAGTCCTTGCGCTTTTTATATATTCTTTTCTGGAGTTTCCTATGATATTGTTTAAGAAATATTTTTTGAGCATTTGCTATGTACAAAAAAGTACTGTACAACAGCCTGCTGGAAATTCAAAGATGAATATGCTCAGAAGAGATTATATGTAATTAAAAATGTAAGGCAATGAACAATAGCTTGGTGAGGAAAAGAGGAAAAACAAAAGAACAGTCCTGAGTGTGAATGGAACGCTGAAACTAGCCCACCTGCAAAGCTCTACATGGAAACCTTTAGGAGCCCTAGTGATGGTACGGTCCATGTTAGATTCTCTTCACAGAGGTGGAATGCATCCAGTTGACTGACAGTTTTAAATCCTATCTCAGTACCTTGCTGGAGTGGCTCCATGAGTTTGAGGTCAAGGAGGCAGGTTGCAGGAAAGATTCCACTTATGAAATCTTTTCTTTAAAAAATGTTGCTAAACTTTCAGTTATAAGATAAATAAATCCTGGGAATCTAATGTACAGCATGGTGACTATAGTTAATACTGTATTGTTTACTTGAAATTTGCCAAGGGAGTGGGTCTTCAAGTGTCCTCACCTCCCTGTGCCACATGCATACACAAAATGGTAACTGTGTGTGGTAATGAATGTGTTAATTTGATTGTGATACTCATTTCGCAGTGTATGAGTATATCTAATTATCATGCTGTACATCTTTAGTATATATAACTTTTGTCAATTATAACTCAGTAAAGCTGGAAAAAATTGAGAAATTATTTAAAATATGTAGAATATCTATTTTCATATGTATAGTTTGTGTTAGTATTTATGTACCCACAACCTAGCTTAAGAAAGAAAACATTACCATTAACTTTAAAATCTCCTATGTCTTTATAAATAATTGATTTAATTTAAGAAAATAAATATATGTAGAAGTAAAATAGTAAAAGTAAATAAATATATGTAGTAGTAAAATGGTAGAAGTAAAATAGTTCACAAGTTTGAGACCAGCCTGGGCAACATGGCAAAATCCTGTCTCTACAAAAAATAGAAAAACTAGCTGGGTGTGGTGGTGCACATGTGTAGTCCCAGCTACTTGGGAGGCTGAGGTGGGAGGATTGCTTGAGCCTGAGAGGCAGAGGTTGCAGTGATCCAAGATTATACCACTGCACTGCAGCCTGGGCAATAGAGCCAGTCCTTGTCTCAAAACAAAACAAAACAACAAAAAAACTCCAATAGCAACACAATAGAATATGTAGAATTTAGTAAAAAGGAAAAAAATTGCTAACATGATTACTGCTTGGTATAAATTTCTTTTTCACTTGCACATGTCTTTACATTTTAGTATAGTTATAGATTTATTATGCATAATTAGCATTGTCTCTCATGCTATTAAAGTCTTCATAACTGCCATTTAAAGTTAGTTAATTTCTTTTTTTGAGACAGGATCTCCCTCTGTCACCTGGGCTCCAGTGCAGTGGTGCAGTCACTGCTCACTGCAGCCTCTATCTCTCAGGCTCATGTGATCCCCCTGCCTCAGCCTCCTGTGTAGCTGAGACTACAGGCTGGTGCTACTTTAAACATTTTTATATTTTTAGTAGAGACGAGGTCTCTCTATGTTGCCCAGGCCGGTATCGAACTCCTTTGCTCAAGCGATCCTCCCACCTCTGCCTCCCAGAGTGCTGGAATTACTGTGTCCAGCTAGTTAATTTTTAAATAAAAAACGTGTTATAAATTCAAAAGGTACAAAAAGGCGTACAGTGAAAAGCAAGTTTTCCTCCCACCCTCTTTTCTCCTTAGAACCAATTGGCTCTACCAGTTTATGGTTTATAGTAGTCTCTTTAAAATTTCTTTTGAATTTAAATTTAATTTAATTTATGACTTTTGAGGCAGAGTCTCATTCTGTTTCCCAGGCTGGAGTGCAGTGACACAATCTCAGCTCACTGCAACCTCTGCCTCCTGGGTTCAAGCAATTCTTGTGCCTCAGCCTCCCAAATAGCTGGAATTAAGGCACATGCTATCATGTTTGGCTAATTTTTATATTTTTAGTAGAGACAGGGTTTCACCATCTTGGCCAGGCTGGTATCGAACTCCTGACCTCAAGTGATCCACCCACCTTGGCCTCCCAAAGTGCTGGGATTACAGGCGTGAGCCACCAAGCCCTGCAATAATTATCTCTTAACAATGGCTGCACAATAGTTTATCTAGTGCAATTTTTCAGACTAAGAGCCATAATCCATTAGTGGGTCAGGAAATCAGTCTAGTGGGGCTCTATATACTTTGTTTTCTTAATAACAGATTAAGATTGAAAATAGCAGAGAGCATCACATATAATAAAGAAAATGTTATTTTAAGAAATCTTTTTGGTTTAGTTTTTTTACACACACACGCGCGCCCTCTCGTACACGCATATACTAGATTACAATGTAAAATATTCTTCAGTGGGTTGTGGTTAAAAAAATACTAATCTAGGAATGACTGATAGGGAGGTTGTTTCTGATTTTTAAAATTATTATAAATAATGCTGTGAACACACATTTATTCCTCATACTTAGGAATTTTCTCTTAGGATACTCTCCCAGAGTGAGGCTACTGAGTCAAAGTCTATGAGCATTCTAATTGATGAGTTACTTTCCAAAAACCATATCCCATTTACTATTTAATAAATGTCATCTGTGCTTCATTTAGCATAGGTTATTTTTATTTTAACACACACTGTTTTCTATGGGATATGTGATATATATATATATATTTTTAGCCGAAGGGGATGATGTATTAATTTTACTCCCAAGTAATATAAAGGGGACCTTTCCCTATCTTACTAAATATTCTTCAACAGCAGCAGCGATTCTCATTCTGGGGGGTGACTTTTCTTGAGTGTAGGGTAATTACTTTAGTGCTTCCCAAACTTGAGTCAGTCTTATCTACCTTTGTGGTTTTTTCCTATAACCATGTACTATATATACTTTTATTTACCTATCTTTAAATTTGGCTTTTAAAAACGTTTTACTTTTAAATAATTTTAGACTTACAGAAAAGTTGCAATGGCAGTAAAACTTCTCCTAATCTTGTGTAACCACAGTACAAATTGATATTGATACAGACTTAACTGGGATTTTGCCAGTTTTTCCTATTAAACTCCTTTTCTATTCCAGGATCTAATCCAGGATCCTGTGTTATATGTAGTTGCTGTGTCCCCTTAGTCTCCTCTAATCTGTGACAATTCCTCCATCTATCCTTGTCCTTCATGACCCTGGCCCTTTTGAGAAGTACTGGTCAGGTATTTTGTAGAATATCCCTTAGGATGGGCTTACTTGATGTTTTCTTTTTTTTTTTTTTTTTTTTTTTTTTTTTTTTGAGACAGAGTCTTGCTCTGTTGCCAGATGCCAGGCTGGAGTGCAGTGGCGCAATCTCAGCTCACTGTAACCTCCGCTTCCCAGGTTTAAGCAATTCTACTGCCTCAGCCTCTCGAGTAGCTGGGACTGCAGGCGCACACCACCAAGCCCAGCTAATTTTTGTATTTTTTAGTAGAGATGGGATTTCACCATGTTGGCCAGGATGGTCTCGATCTCTTGACCTCGTGATCTGCCCACCTTGGCCTTCCTATTTTTTCTTTTTTTAAGATGGAGTCTTGCTCGTTTGCCCAGGCTGGAGTACAGTGGCACGATCTCAGCTCACTGCAATCTTCAGCCTCCTGGGTTCAAGCGATTCTCCTGCCTCAGCCTCCCAAGTAGCTGGGATTACAGGTGCCCGCCATCATAGCCATCTACTTTTTGTATTTTTTTAGTAGAGACAGGGTTTCACCATGTTGGTCGGGCTGGTCTTAAACTTCTGACCTCGTGATCCACCCACCTCAGCCTCCCAAAGTGCTGGGATTACAGGTGTGAGCCACGGCGCCCGGCCGATGTTTTTTCATAATTAGATCAAGGTCATGGAGTTTTGGGAAGAGCACTACAGAGGTGAAATGCCCTTCTCAGTGCATGGTATCAGGGGTACATGGTGTCAGTATGTCTTATTGCATGTAGTGTTAACATTGATCACTTGGTTAAGGTGATATCTGCCCATTTCTCCACCATGAGGTTAACTACTATTTCTGCCTTTGTAATTAATAAATATTCTAGGAGAGATACTTTGAGGTTACACAAATACCTCATTTTTCCTTAAACACTTTTTTTTTTTTTTTTGAGACAGTATCTCACTCTGTCACCCAGCCTGTCACCCTACCTTAGAAACTCTGGACTACTGTGAGGTGTAAGCACCAAATGGTGTAGGTTCTGTGGTGACATTGTTGATACCCTTTTAAGTTGGATTGATTAGTTGGTTGGTTTTGTTAACGCGTTCATTAAAAAATGTATTATTGTACTTGGTACACAGTCCTAAGCTAGAATTTGGAGTTAAGACATAGTTCTTTCTCTAAGGAATATTACAGCTCTCAGGTGAATTAAGCTGACAGAGCCTTGGTGCAGTCACCTACAAGGCAGTGGGGTGGGGTTGGCACTGGAGTGGCAGCCTGTTCTGAGGAGTACTGGGGATAGGACTAGAGAATCAGTCTAGCCAGGGAGAGGAAGGGGAGCTAGGATTGAGGAGGTTGACACAGTTTGGGCTCACACTTCCCACGGCCGAGCCCAGATCTTACTCTGATGTGTCCTTCTTTCCCAGGCTCAAGGTATTTTCTTGGGTAGATCATAGAAAGGCAGTTTAGGTCGACATTCTTCTTAATCCCCATCTCTTCCCTTTCCCTCTACTTTGCATTTTGCCTCCCTGATCCTGAAGCTTTTAATCATGATAGGCTAAGATCATTGTTGAACTCAGAGTTCTGAGCCAGCTAAGCTTGGAAAGCCTATTATTATTATTATTAATTATTTGAGACAGTCTCGTTCTGTTGCCCAGGCTAGAGTGCCGTGGTATGATTTCGGCTTACTGCAACCTTCGCCTCCCAGGTTCAAGCGATTCTCCCACCTTAGCCTCCTGAGTAGCTGGGATTACAGGCATGTGCCTGGCTAGTTTGTGTATTTTTAGCAGAGACAGAGTTTTGCCATGTTGCCCAGGCTGGTCTCAAACTCCTGACCTCAAGTGATCCGCCTGCCTTGGCCTCCCAGAGTTCTGGGAACACAGGTGTGAGCCATCGCACCTGGCCAGATAGCCTATTCTAGGATGGTAAAATGATGCTTTCGGTGGGGGGGTGGTCTAGGGTATTGCTTCCTTGGTCGTCTTTCCTGGCCCCAAGCCTATGTGTATGTGGCCCAGTGTTAAAATGCTCTGACTTAATGAGAGATGGCAGTCAGCGGCTTGTGGATTTGAGAGATTTCAGAAAATTGGCTCATATATGAACGTTATCACAGAGATTCCAAGAAATTGGAGCAAGCCATGAGCACCTGTGTCTTGAGTATCTGAACATCAAGCTTTATACAGAGGGTTGTGAGCTGAATGGAAGTGAACTGTGGCTGGACGGCTGACAGGCTTGAGGAGAGGGGGCGCAACCCAGCGTGAAGGTGTGTGGTCGCTGCTTCACTGCAGGGCTGTGGTGTCTAGGAGGATTATAGGCTGAATTCCACACTTCTCTAGTTGAGAGTCTTAAGGTCAGGGGTGGGGTGGTGGTGGTGGGAGAGGCAGGGGGAGTTAGGTCAGGAGTAAGGACCTGGGAAAACTTCCTGTCATAAACCACTAGGACGTGAGCACAGAATGGGTATTTCTCTGCCTTCCTAGGAAAGCTGTGTAAGCAAAGTATGTGTGGCAGTGGCCATGACAGTGGCGGTCCTGCCACATGTGGCTTCCAGGTGGAGGGGGGCCTGGAATTGCCATCTGGAGGGAGACATTTATTTTGTTGATCTGAAGGCCCTAGTAGCACCTAAGTAGAGACTGCTTGATTTGCAGCAGACAGATGGTCTTCCAAGAGAACTTTGATATTGCCAACTGTCAATATCTGCTTTGCAAAGGCAACTTTTTCTCAGACTTATGGGTAGGGGTGAGTCTGAGCAGAGGCATCAGCAGGAGCCTCAGTCTTCTTCCAGGCACTTCCCAGGCCATTTCCTAATTTCCCCATCCTGTAATTTAGTACCTTTCTTCTCTGTCCAGCTCTCCTTAGGCAGGAAGCCTGAATCTCCCTTTTTTTTTTCTTCCAAAAAAGTCTACCTTTCGTTGGTGATGGTTCTCTTTCTGATTCCAGCGCCCCAGGCCTGGGGCTTTGCTGAAAGAGTTGGGTAAAGATTGTAGCCCCTGAAAGCAAGAAGTCTTTCTGCTGCTTCGGACTTACTCAGAAAGTGGTAGGACTGGGTGACTGCAGTAGGACAGTCAAGCTGAAGGACGCTTGGGCAGCTAGTCCTGCCCTTTCATGTGGAGGAAAAAGCAAAGGCCCTAAGGGAGACAGGGACTTACCCAGGATTTTACCATTCCAGAAAGCTGGAAGCCAGGACTGGGCTCCAGCCTGCTAGCTATCTACTCTTGAATTTTAAAAGCTTCCCTTCTTACCACATTGCCATTCACAGACAGAAGAGGAAAATTGCAAAGTCCTTAAGGGCTCTTCCATAAATGGCAGCTAGAACCCAGTGTAGGGGAATTGGTGGAGGGGAACATGTTTGATTCCTCATTTTTTTTTTTCTTTTTTGAGACAGAGTTTCACTCTGTCACCCAGGCTGGAGTGCAGTGATGCGATGATGTCTCACTGCAGCCTTAACTTCCTGGGTTCAGGCGATCCTCCCACCTCAGCCTCCCAAGTAGCTGAGACCACAGCCATATGCCACTATGCCCAGCCAATTTAAAAAAATTGTTATTTGTAGAGGGGGGTTTCCTTATGTTGCCCAGGCTGATCTTGAACTCTTCGGCTCAAGCATTTCTCCTGCCCCGGCCTCCCAAAGTGCTGGGATTACAGGTGTGCTTGACCTGATTACCCGTTAATTTGGTAGAACTGGATGTCTTCAGTGGCAATACCACTGGATCCCAGTCTGGTGAGCATTAGGAACTAGGCTTCTCAGAGGCATTTGAAATTAGACCGCTATCTCTTAGGCATTCTAAGATCTAACCAATAATATTGAAACAATAGCCCATTTTACTTGAATTTCTTTGATCCCAAAGTAAGGAGTGACTTTAAAAGATTTACTCTGTTCCTGTGTTTTCAGGTTCAGAACTTCAGTTGTCTTTAGAGACAAGAAAGTACTATAAACCCCTCTAGTGACCTAATCTGGAATCTGATCATCATTTACATATATATTTTTTCTTTTCTTTTCTTTTTTTTTTTTTTTTTAGATGGAGTCTCACTCTGTCATCAGGCTAGAGTGCAGTGGTGTGATCTTGGCTCATGGCAACCTCTGCCTCCCAGGTTCAAGCGATTCTCCTGCCTCAGCCTCCTGAGTAGCTGGAACTACAGGCGCATGCCACTATGCCTGGCTATTTTTTTATATTATTAGTAGAGACGGGGTTTCACCGTGTTAGCCAGGTTGGTCTCGATCTCCTGACCTCGTGATCCGCCTGCTTCCACCTCCCAGAGTGCTGGGATTACAGGCCTGAGCCACCACGCCCCACCTATATGTATATTTCTTGTACAATGTAGGTCCATTCACTCAAATTCCCTCACCCTAGGGAGGAAATAGCCTTTTCTGTTTGTTTGGAGAGTCTTTTCAATGATTCATTTATCTCACACACATTTATTGTACACATTGAATGAAATACACCTCGAGGAGCTCAGGTCTGTGGGGGAGACAGGTGTGCAAGTGACAGTGATAAAGTGGTATCAACACTAATAAAGGCATCTTTAAACTGCTGTTGGTTTGCAGAAGAAACAATCAGATTCCGTCAGGAGACTGAAAAACATTTTACAGAGGAGGTGATAACCTTGAAGGCGGTAAGATTTTCTTAGTCGGGGAAGGAGAGGCATTCAGATCAAGGTAACAGCATGAGCCACAGCGGGAGGGAGAGGAAGATGCAGGCAGTGTTCAAAGAACCAGGCAGTGCACTGTGCTTGTGCCTGTAATGGGGTGGTGGGTAGCAGGGGAGGGAGGTGTGGGCATGAGATGAAGCCAGAGGATTTCAGATTTGGGTGGGAGTGTAGGCCAGAAGAGGGAACGGAGGATGTAGTCACACTGCTATTGCTGTTATTTAGATCTTCATTTTCCCCCAGACAGTAGTGTTCAAAATTATTTATAGTAATAGAACCCTTTTTTTCTGAACTTTTTACACCCATTTCTAAATTATAAAATATGAGACTTTTGTTTTTTTTCTTTTTGAGACGGAATCTCACTCTTATCACCCAGGCTGGAGTGCAATGGCGTAATCTTGGCTCTCTGCAACATCCGCCTCCTGGGTTCAAGTAATTCTCCTGCCTCAGCCTCCTGAGTAACTGGGATTGCAGGTGCCTACCACCGTCCCCAGCTAATTTTTTTTGTATTTTTAGTAGAGATGGGGTTTCACTGTGTTAGCCAGGATGGTCTTGATCTTCTGACCTCATGATCTGTCCACCTCGGCCTCCCAAAGTGCTGGGATTACAGGCTGAGCCACCACACCTGGTGAGACTGTTTTTTTTTTTTTTTTTTAGTAAAATGTAGTTTTTACAAGCATAGTGACCTGCACCATGGAGGGGAGAGAAGGCGTTTTTGTCCGTGGAGCTGCTGGCCTGAGAGAACCTTGTCATCGTGGGAGCTGGGCCATTCCTGCACAGTGGTCTGGCAATGACCCGGTGGTGGTGGAGGACTGTGAGCAGGCACTGGTAATGGGAGCAGCTGTAAAACCCTGGAGGGCAGTCCCCAGAGAGTGACCTTACCAGGAAAGTTCTGGGAAACAAACCACAGGGAGACTTTACAGGAATTTTTGGTGTACCCACAGGCAAGACACATGAGGAAAAAAGATGTAATTATAGTTTGTAAGTCTATGAAAAGAGGCAGCGACTGACATGAAATAGCTGCTCTAAGTTTCTTCTTCCTGTCGGACAGGAAGAAGTGGGTTTTTATGCATTTCATTCAGCAGATAGTTACTGAGTGCCAGCTATGAGCCGGGCCTGCACTAAGTGCAGGGAATATTGGTGGTTGGCAAAATAGTCAGGGTTCCTGCTCCTTAGGAACTCATGAGGGAAGACTGAGATTAAGCAAATAGTTGCACAATGCATAATTACACAGCATGGTGAGTACTCTGAAGGGTAAGTGTGGGCGCCTCATTTAGACTGGAGGATTGTGAAAGTCAAGAGACAGGAGAGTCAAGGTGAGGCAAGGTGAATAAGAGCTATCCAGGCAAAGACTGCTTGGTGGGGGGGTGTCCCAGCAAAGGGAAACAGCCTGGAAAAAATATGACACTTTGGGGGAACTAAAAGCAGTTGTATGTGGCTCATGCACAGACAGGGAAGGGCAGGAAGTGTGTTGAAAGAAGACAGGAGGAGAATCATGCTGGGCCTTGTAGGTCCTGGTAAGAAGTTAGATTTTATCCTAAGTATAGTGGGAAGTCAATAAAGTGTGTTAAGCAGGAAATGACCTGATCTAGTGTAAAAAGGTGATTCAGACAGCTCTATGGAGAAGGGCTTTGTGAAGGCAAGAGTGGAAGCTGGGGCAATTAGGAGGTTTTTGCAATAATTAAGGTGAGAGATGGGTGGCATCAAAGGTGGAGAAAAGTGGACAGATAAAAGATAGATTTTGGCAGTAATATTGTTTGCAGTTGGGAAATGGATTGGATGTGGGGAGAAAGTAAAAGGGAGAGTGGAGGATGTCTCCCAGGTTTCTGGCACACATGTGCATGCAGGCCTCTCAGCAGACACCAGGGAGCTTATTTAAAGTTCTCAAACCCTTATCCTTCAGGAAAGGCCAGGTGGGATTGGTCTAAATCCAGCCTTGCAGAGGCACTGGCGGGATTCAGCTGTCCCTGGCTCTGCGCAGTTCAAGGCTTGTGTACACAGTAGCATCACCCAAGCAGGGATTCCAGTTCTCTCACTAATGGGGCCCTTCCTTTGTCCCTGCCCCCAGGACAAGGTCCTAAGGAACCTCCCTGACTCCAGCATGCCACTAGGGGGAGCATGGCCTGCATTCTGGGTCTGTCTTGGAGGGCTTTTTAGGTTTGGATTACTTAAGCGACTGACTTATATTAGCTTTAGTATTCAGTCCTGACCCCTGGCCCCTCATACTGCTTGAAAGAATGCTTGGCATATGGTCGGTGCTCAATAAGTGTTCACTGGTGTTACTGTTGTCTTACTAATATTATCTTATTGTAGAAAGGGGTGGGATCACCTCTTCTTTCTCAGGATGGAGACTGGGCAAGTGGAATGTGCATTTTGAGGATCAGGAGGAGAGCAGAGGAATGCCTTTTGGACAAAGAAGAGGTGGAAGTCTAGTGACTGGATGATACTGCGTTTGCCCTTCTACCTTGTCTTTCTTCGAAGACTTGGGATTCTTCAGCTGGGGCTTGGGTGAGGTTGGGCATTTATAGTGGGTGATTAGGTTCACTCCCTTTGAAGCTCTGATTGTTTCACTAAAGCAGTAGTGCCCACCATTTAGGATTTGTGCCACCCTGTCATTTCCTGTTGGATTTTGTAACACTGCTCCTACCTTAACTTCTGGTATATATTTACTTCTTAAACTGAAGTCAATCAGAGTCTTGTTTTGAGAATGTTGCAATATGCTGGAAATTAATTTTAAAAAAACCCACGAGATTCTGCATAGGATGTTGCATTAAAGATTCTATCAGGCTGGGCATGGTGGTACACACCTATAATCCCAGCTACTCAAGAGGCTGAGGTGGGAGGATTACTTGAGCTCAGGAGTTTAAGACCAGCCTGGGCAACATAGTAAGACCCCATGTCAAAAAAATGAAAAAGTTAGCATCAAGACCTTTAGCACTGTTTGGGAGCAACATTGGAAAATATCTACCTAATCCTCAGTGTCCTCATCCTGGGGAGGATATTAACTGCCCCACTGTTTTTTGTTTGTTTCATTTTTGGTGAGGAGTTGCTGGGAGGAGTGAAGTTTTACTTTAGTGCCTGATTTGAGAGTGCATTCACATATAGCATCTCTTTCGACTCGCATCCCCAGCCCTGTCAGTAGGCTCTGTAGGTGGAAAGTGGGAAGTCAGGTGACTTGCCCAATGGCACGTGGCAGTTAGTGGTAGAGTCAGGCACTGCCACAGTCTTCTGACCCCTGCTTCACCTGGTGCTGTTGCAACCACTGTGTTTAATGTACTCAAAGGAGTTGAAAGGCTTAGATACTGTTTATAGATTTTATTTCCTGGTTCTGTGACCTGGGGCAAGTAATTTTACTGCTGTTTGAGAATTTTTTTTTTTTTTTTTTTGAGACAGAGTCTCACTCTGTCGCCAGGCTATAGTGCAGTGGAGTGATCTCGGCTCACTGCAACCTCCGCCTCCCTGGTTCAAGTGATTCTCCTGCCTCAGCCTTCCGAGAAGCTGGGACTACAGGCATTTGCCGCCATGACCAGCTAATATTTAAAATTTTTTTAGTAGAGACGGGGTTTCACCATGTTGTCCAGGATGGTCTCGATCTCTTGACCTCGTGATCTGCCTGTTTTGGCCCCCCAAAGTACTGAGATTACAGGTGTGAGCCACCTTGCCCGGCCTGTTTTAGAATTAAAAAATAAAAATCTGTTACATTAGTATAATAATACCAGTCCTAACATTCAGACCTGTTATGTTGAATGAGCCAAGATTTTGAGAGTAGTTTAGAAAAGTGTAAGGTCATATATAGCTATAGGGTAGGGCTTTTTCTCTGATCGTGCATGAGGACGTTTTACATCTCAGAGATGCTGTCTTAAGGTCTTTAGACTGAAAGGATGGCAGTCAGCCTGTCTCACCACAACTTACAAAGATTCTCCACATTCCCTTGGGAGCCCAGTGTTATCTCATAACCAACTATCAAAAACTTGACAGTTTTTGAGATGAGGTGGTAATATACTTTAGTGGAAAGTGTTGCTGGACTAGGGGGAACTTGGCTGATCTCTTCTGTTAGTTCTTTGACTGCCTAACTGTGTAAGTGCAGATCAAATGTTTGATCTCTCTGAGTCTCAGTTTTCCCATCTATAAAATGGTCATAAGGCCAATACAGTGGCTCATGCCTGTAATCCCAGCACTTTGGGAGGCTGAAGCAGGAGGATTTCTTGAAGCCAGGAGTTCAAAACCAGCCTGGGCAACATAGTAAGACCCTGTCTCTATAAAAATAAAAATAAAAAAAGTAGCCAGGCATGGTGGTGCATGCCTGCAGTCCCAGCTACTGCAGAGACTGAGGCAGGAGAGTCACTTGAGCCCAGGAGTTTGATGATGTAGTGAGCTGTGATTGCACCACTGAACTCCAGCTTGGGAAACAGAGCAAGATTCTGTCTCTTAAAAAATTTGTTTTAAATAAATAATCTTGAAAAAATAGTCATAAAAATATGAGGTTATGAGGATCAAACAAAATGATACATGTAAAAAGAATGTTACAAAGCAGAAATGTACTCTGGGGAGTGGGGAGAGGAAGGGACAGGAGGGGGACAGGACTAAACTTAGGGGATCAGCTGTGTCCCAGGCACCATGCTCATTTTCTGACAGGAGCAATATTATTACTGACTGTGACAGCAGCTCCCGTGAAGCCTGTGCCTTAGCTGCAGGCCCTGAGCAGGGCAGAGACAAGGCTGTATTTGTATCAGGTTTGTTGTCTGGGCTGTGACTCTCGACTTGCCCAGGACTCTTCCTGGTCCTGACCAAGTGTCTTTCCTCTCCATTTCAGGAAGATGAGAGACTGCTTAGACGCCAACACTAGTACCATGTGTCCCTGCACTGGTTAAAGCCATCGCCACAACCTGGACAGGCAGCAAGGTAAGCAGAGAGGCCAGTCCAGGCGAGCTCCTGGGTTGTGAGTGCATTTCCGCCCCAACTGCTGCCCGGAAAAATCCCAAGTGCACAAACAAGTCAAGGCAGTGCTTCAGGGTCCCTCCTACCCGAGCTCCAGGACCCAGAGGAAGGGCTTGCTTCCCCTCCAAGCGCTTCAGCTAGCTCCCTCCCCCCCGGCGGGGATTCTTCCAAGTTATAAAAAGTGAGACACTGGAGGGGAAGAAAACAAGTCCACTCACTGTCTTCTCCCTTCTCCTCTCTGAGCTGTTCAAGCAAGTTCCCTGGAGCAGTTCAGAGCCCCTGTTGGACTGAAAGGGAGGTAGGAGGAGTGGCATGCGTACAAAAACCGAGCTGATCAAAAGACAGTGCTGTTTCATGGAAACCTCTCAGAACTGAGAGAGAGACAGACAGACAGTGAGAAAGAAAGAAAAAGAGAGCGCCCTTGTGCACGCGCTAGGCCAAGAGCGCGCCTGCGCGCGCGCCCGCCTAGCGAGGACAGGGTCTCCATGACAACTGGCCTGGCCGGCTAGCAGGGCTCTGCTCACTTGGCTGCGAGGAGCGCCACGAAAGGTCAGAGGAAGGAGCTGTGGGAAGCTCGCAGCAGGTATCGGAGCCTAAGCCAGTGGATTTGGGGGCCCTGGGCTCCCTAGCCGGCTGTGGTGAGCATGGAGTGGGCAGGAAAGTACCGGAACTTTGAGGTAAGAGCAGCTCCGGGCTTGGATCGTTTGGCCTCCTTTCCTGGCCCTCCTCTCCGGCTGCTTTCTGGGAGGCAGGCGAGTGTCTGTAGTCTCTGCTCGGGGTTTGGGGCTCAGGAATGATGTCATGCTCCAACAGTTGGATCCTATTAGCTTAAGGAGGAGGGAAACAGCCAATTTTCTTGACTTTGCAAATCTAGCTGATCTCACTCTTGCTAAATCTGAGGTGTTTAGACTTCACTGTAAAAAGCATCACTTTACTTTTATTTAGTACAAAAGCACAGGATATTTTTACAGGAAGAATCCTTCATGGAAAAAACCTAGTTAACATTACTCCCGCGGTGTTTGTAGCTCTTAGAGGGAAACTCCAGCGCCTTTTGAGCCTCTTGGTTCGTCCTAGTGAACACTGTCTGTTTTGTCCTTGGTGCTGCTATGTCTGGCCTGTAATGAAAAAACAAAAGGTAATTAAGCTCAGCGAGGAGCCTGCAGTGAGTTCCAAGTCCCTCTGGGGCATTTATTAGGACAGAGGGACTGTCACAGGGATGCCTGAGCTGGGGTTTTGCATTCTCTCTTTCTTCCAGGCAGCTTGGTAAGAATCAAGCTGTCCTCCCACATTAAAAGGTCGATCACAGACTTTCCCAAGAGGTGGGGGAGGGGGCTGGCTTGAGGTCGGGGGTGCCTGCAAACAGGTTTCTCATCCAGATGTCCCAGAGTGAGCTCTCAGCAGCAGCTGCTAAGAGCGGGGGGGACATGAGGCACTGTAGTTGTACCAGGTCGATTCCTTTGGTTACATTTTGACCAAATCTCAGGGCATGCAGTGTCCATGCTATGCACACCTTCACTGATTGTCCTAAATTTTGGTAAAACTTGTTCTGACCTAGTGGAGTGGCACGTGGTGAGCTCAGACCCAGGGAAGGAGATCTTCCCAGAAAGGCAGTTATATAGGTGATAGGATAGCAGCATTGTCAGTAATATCATTGGGAGGATGAAGGCAGCAAACACTCCCTGTAGGGGAGATCCATCAGGGGATGTGCTTCCACTTGAGCCACGTTATATCTGAAATTCACTTCTTAGCCTCAGGGAACTTTGCGAATGCCTTTAGTTTCTCTGTGGGATGAGGGAACAGCTGCTGTCCTGGCTCTTCGGTTTTTCTTCTTGAACTTTCTGAACAGAATGTCTTTTGTATTCTGGCAAACAATGAGGGGGCATTCTGATTAACTTCGGGTCAGCTTGCCAATGCAAGCGCTGGCCGTGTCCCCAGTTCTGGCTCCCTAAATGTGTACATGTGTGCATCATGGTTGTGGCCTGAGGGTCCACAAGGGTGAACTCCTTGGCCCTGGACCTCGGATGGGCCACTTCTGAAGTTTTTCCTTCCTTTGCTACATTCCAGGGATCCTCTCCTTAGTTGAAACCTACATTTTGCTGGAGGGATGTGGCATAGCACTGAGCCAGTGGGTCCTTCAGTGGGCAGTGTATATCCAGAACCTCAGCCTTCTTTTCTGCTCATGTGTGTAGTTGGGCTCTTCAATTTTATCACCCCCGCATGTGTGAAGAGGGCTAGCAGAGACCCAGTTTCAAGAGCTAGTGCTCTTTCTTTTGGTACAGCAGAAAGAATCATGGATATGGGCTGCTAGACTTGAGCCGTCGGCCAGATTCTGTTCCCATAGGGTGGCCTTGGGCAAGTATCTTAACTAAAAGGAGCTTCAGATTCTTACCGTGAGATGGAGATAACGATAAAAACAACTTCACAGGACTGTTGGGAGGAGCCAGTGGAATGACTTCCGTAAAAGTAGCCTGAAACAAGTCACATCCTAGCTAATGTATCATGTTGTGAATTGAAGCTTGAGGAATGACCCAGCTCTCTCTGGAAAGTCACTAAGTCGCTTTGCCTCTCTGTTCTGGTTCTCTCATTTATAAAGTACCTCCTTCCTTTCTGCATTTATAAATAAAAATGAGAAAAATCTGAAAAGACTTTTTCGGAATGTTTAAGGAAACAAATAGTGCTTTCCTTGGGTTGGGTCATTTAATAAGGGTGATGTTTGCCATAGACCTGGAGACTCCTAGACGGTCATGCAGAGAGGAAGTGTTCCTTGGTCACCTGACTCTTGTGTTTATATCAAGCACAGAGGAGAGGTATTCCCAAAGACCCTTCCCTTTTCCTGTGTCCCACAGCTGCCTGTAGTGGTGGCACCATACACTTTAGCAGCTGGAAAAGAGGCTGTGAGTGCCAGGCCAGGTTCCCTTGTCCTGCTGGGTCCTGTTGGGGAGACTCTCCAGGGGGCAGCGCGGCCTTTCTCCTTTCTGGGTTTAGAAGGCAGGGTTCTAACTGGGAGAAAGTGTTACTGCTCTGAAAGGCTTCTTGGGGGCTGGGCAGGTCTTTCAGGAACTCGTAAGGCTACAGCTCATGGGAAAACAAAAAGAAACAAGGAAGTGGGAATTCCAAGGGCAGAGTTACTTGATATGCAGTGGGACTGTGCCAAGGAATGGAAGAGCAGGGAAAGGGAGACTCCAGGCAAGGAGAGTCCCAGCTCTGTCTTCCATGAGTCGATAGGGCGTATGGCATACCAGGGTGCCCCACCCACAGCTCCAGCTTTACTGTAGGATGGTGAAAACCTGCCAGCCATGCCCCAGAGTGGTGTCTGGGAAGGACTTGGGCAGACCCATAGTAGGCAGATTAAAAAAACAAAACAAAACAAAACAAAACAAAACAGGCAGCTCCCCTTCTAGGTGAGTCATGTCACAACAGCCTCTAAGGCCCAAAGGAGAAGCTGCCCACAGCTTAGATTGGACTGCAGCTGTTCCCCACTCACAGCAGCCCGGCTTCCCAGAGCTGAGTCACAAATTGGATCGTCTATGTTCCTTAAGCATTAAAAAGTAACATTCCTGTTCTCACTCCCTCTCTCCTCCGTCCTCTACTCCCCTTCCTGTACCTTCTCCCCTTGGGCTCTGTTCCTCTAAAATTAGGTATCAGTCACCCAGGGAAGATGAAACTTTGAAATACCCTGGAGAACAGGCCAAGGGCACCCTCACTTCTTCTGGTTCAGCCTCTTACCCTGGAATGAGGGGTGTACAGATTCAGGAGGGCAATCCAAGTGTCGTGGCCCCACTGGTAGCCTAGACCTAAGAGAGGCCGTGGCCCGCTCCCTGCCACATTTGATTCTAAGAACTGGTTTGCAGAAAGTCCTGGCACCTTGGGGAGATGGGAGGGTCTGAGGCCTGGGCCATCGGAAGCAGGGGTCACATCTCTTAGCTGTTAGCTGTCAGCCCTGGCTGCTCCCCGTTTCCCCGGTTGGGACTAAGAGAGTCGACTCAGGCAGCCAAGCCCAGGGAACACATAGTTGAGGCTGGGGGAGGCCTGGCAGCAGCACCTCCGTGGTCTGGCTGGGCCTCCCTTCTGTGCCTCTGCATGAGCTTGGGAGGAGGGTATGTTTAGGCCAGGCTGCAAGGAAGGGAAGGGGAAATCTGGAGGCAGATAATTGAGTTCTTTGAGTTAGAGGGACCCTGGAAAGTGGAGAAGGGGCCAGGAGGGCATGAAAGGAAAAAAAAAAAAAAGACCATCTGGCATAGTCTGTAGAGATTTGTCTTTAAAGCCTGTGGGAAAACTTGCATTGGTGTATGCCTTCTCCTGGAGAGGCGGGGGCTGGGGAGGCTGGGGAGGCTGGGCATTCGTTCATCCTGGGGGGAGGTGCTATGTGCGTCTGTCTCAGTAGGTGGGTTGGGGGAGCTACTGGGTACATCTGTCTTAGGGAATATGCCACATAGTATTGTCCTGATAGAAACAACTTGAGGTCTCTATTTCTAGCCATAGGCCCCAGAAAGCTCTCGTGTGTGTGTGTGTGTGTGTGTGTGTGTGTGTGTGTGTGTGTAACGGAGAGGAGGGTGTTAAATGAGTCTAGACTAACTTATTGAAGAATTTCTCCGAAGACCCCCTTCTCTTATTTTCTTTGGCTCTGATGTAATGAATGTACTGTTGCTGGGGAGGCTGTTGAAACTATCACTATACTCTTCTCATCGAAAACCGCCTGAATGTTAGATTTCACTGTCCTTATAAACGAGCGAGTTATGTGCAGTTAGCTTATGAAACCTTCTTAATCAAAGCAGACCTATTCCTACAGGCTTGTCACAAAACCAGCTCAGTTTCTCAAAGCTCCGGACTCTTCCTCTGTGTGACCTGTCATCACGGAAGGGGTTGTATGTGAGCTGGAGATGGATTGTCGGAAACCACATAGTGGATGGAGGATCGTTTGGAACTGGGAAAAATGAGATAAACTGAGGGTTACGGGAGACAAGATCAGAGGCTGGAGGAAGACTACTGGAAAGAAGCAGGAGTGAGGCCCTGGGCAAGGGGCCCTGGGCGGAGGCAGTTCTCAGGAGCAGCAGGTGGTGGAGAGAAGGGCTGACCTCGGAGGCCTACACAACTTAGCAGAAGGCCAGCCTGCCCCCAGAGCACTCGGGGACAGTGTTGTACAGGCCCTAACAAGCACTGGAGGGGGTAGGGGTGGCTGGCATTGGGCTTGACACCTCTTGTTTGTTTGCTCTTGGCTCCGAGGCATCTCTGGCACCCATATATGCACTGTTGGTCTGTTCACCCATTTAGTCGGTGAATACAGAGTGTCTGGGCCAAGAGCTGGGAAGGATGGCAGAAGTGTCGAGCGTGGTCCTTCCTCCCATCTGTGTCATGTTGTAATAGATGTTGTGTTGTAGATATGTCTTCCCCTCTCTCCCGCACTCTGTCAGTAGGATTAAGAGAGAAGCAGCATAGACCTGCTGCAGTTCTGAGTTTTGATGGTAGGGTTAATGACCATCTCATGCCCTTAGGCTGGGAAAAAGGAGGAAGATTTCAAGCACTATTCGAATGAAGGAAGAGAGCCAGCTAAAGGACTGGAAGTAGAAAGATGAGGGTTCTAGGCCTGTGTCGAAGCTTCTCTGACAGTGTCAAAGGATGGGGTATGTGGGAGGGAGTCATAGAAAGCGGAAATGGGAAAGTTGGAAAAAAAAACTATAAAGTCAGCTATTTTTAAAACTCTTTAGTTGTGTTCGAGGAACTGAATTTCAGTGTGCTTGTGACTCGGAATGCAGGCTACTGTGTGGAGTTCTGACAACTGAGTTTAATAGATTGTTTTAAAATGAACTAGCCTGTGGTGTGTTTGTTCAACTCTCCTTGACTCTTAGATTCTCAATGAGTGCATGGTGCTGCCTTAGAGCAATTCTGATGGAACCATTTGCATTTAATGAGTCCCTGACATGCAGTGCAGTGATTGCAGTGATTAAGAGCTATGCTCAGGGGTCTTAGAGGTCTAGCTTTAGAACCTGACCTTGCTGTGTGACCTTGGGCAAGTTATTTAATCTCTCTGTGCATCAGCTTTCTTTGAGGCATCTGAAGAGTGGATGTAATAGTAATTGACTTGGTAGAGCTGTGGTAAGGATTAAATGAAACGATACATGTAAACCGGCCAGTGCCTGACACATAGTAAATGTTCAATGCTTTCCAGTATTATTATCAACTTAGAGCAGCATTTTGAAGAGAGTGGGCTGGTGTCTCTCAATCAACTTGATGTTGCTATGGTGGGAACAAACCAGATTCTTATTTTAGAATTAGCTGGTTACAGGGCATAGTGGCTCACGTCTGTAATCCCAGCACTTTGGGAGGCCGAGGTGGGTGGTGGGTGGATTACTTGGGGTCAGCAGTTCGAGACCAGCCTGGCCAATATGGTGAAACTGTGTCTCTACTAAAAATATAAAAACCAGCCAGGCATAATGATGTGCACCTGTAATCTCAGCTACTTGGGAGGCTGAGGTAGGAGAATGGCTTGAATCCGGGATGCGGAGGTTGCAGTGAGCTGAAATTGCATCATTGCACTCCAGCCTGGGCGACAGAGCAAGACTTCATCTCAAAAAATCAAAAAAAAAAAAAAAAAAAAAAAGAAGTAGCATCTACCTTGCATCTTATTCATCTTTCTATCAAGACCCCAGGTAGTCTGGTCTGGGATCTGTGCGGTCCTGGGTGTGTAATAATACGAGATTTCCTAATAACACAAGATTTCCTCCCAAGCTGCTTACATTCAGGTCCTGCCACTTGACAGACAGCTCCTTTGTCTTATGGCTGCTGCATCAGGCACAAAGATCAAAGAAAGGGCACAGGGGGCCATGGGCAAGGTAAGGAGGGAAAGACAGCTGCTTTGGAAAGTCACCAGCAGCCAAGGAGGACTGCCCTTTCAGACCTGGCCAGGTACTTGAGAGTGTCCTTTAAGAGGAAGGAGTAGGTTCCAATGAGATTTTGAGGACACGGCAGCCACTTACACTGGAGAGGCCAGAAATCCTGAGTCTGAGGTAGTCCTTCTCAACCCAGCCTCACAGGTTCAGCTCTTTCCTTCTGCTGTGGGGTGCTCACCCCTCACAGGCAGGGGAGACCTATCCATCCAGAACTCCTTCTCGCCTGCCCCTTTCCTGCTGGCCAGCCTAGGTAGGGCCCCTGAGGTCCCTCTCAGGTGGCATTGGAGGCCCTTCACAAGCTCCCTCAGTGCTCCAGACCCCGGCCTCTGCCCCAGCCCTCCTCACCCCCACCTCCGCAAAAACTGTTCTTGTCCTTCCAGATGCAGCTTAGAGCATAGAACAGGCTTTGCAGCCATCTCTGAGGGTCCATAGTCTGGTTTTTCCTCTATCTGTGGATGTCTGGTGAGTTCATCTCTGTAAGCCTCAGTGTCTTCATCTGTAAATTGAGGGTGATGATATTACCCATCTCAAAGGGTTATTGTAAGGTTTTTTTTTTTTTCTTTTTTTTGAGACGAAGTTTCGCTCTTGTTACCCAGGCTGGAGTGCAATGGTGCAATCTCGGCTCACCGCAACCTCCACCTCCAGGGTTCAGGCAATTCTCCTGCCTCAGCCTCCTGAGTAGCTGGGATTACAGGCACATGCCACCATGCCCAGCTGATTTTTTGTATTTTTAGTAGAGATGGGGTTTCACCATGTTGACCAGGATGGTCTCGATCTCTTGACCTCGTGATCCACCCGCCTCGGCCTCCCAAAGTGCTGGGATTACAGGCGTGAGCCACCGCGCCTAGCTTATTGTAAGGTTTTAATGAATTAATTTATGTAAGGCACTTGACTTAGTTCTAGATACAGATATGCTCTCAATAAATGTTAGCTGCTGCTGTTCTTAGTAATTCATCCCTCCTGTGAATTTCTCTGCCTTCATATAGCAGTGGAAAGCCCCAGCCAGGTAGTCAGCAGGTTTGAATTTTAGTTCTGGCTCTCTCTCTAACTTACTGGGTGATCTTGGGGGAAGTAACTTGGCTTCTCTAGGCTTCAGTCTCCTCTTATAGAAAATAGAAGGCATGGATTGAGTGTTCTCATTGACATCTTGACTTGACCTTTTTTTTTTTTTGAGACAGAATCTCGCCTGGTCGCCCAGGCTGGAGCACAGTGCTGTGATCTCAGCTCACAATAGCCTCTGCCTCCTGGGTTCAAGCAATTCTCCTGCCGCAGCCTCCTGAGTAGCTGGGGGACTCCAGGAGCATTCCCCCATGCCTGGCTAATTTTTTTTTAGTAGAGATGGGGTTTCACCATGTTGGCCAGGCTGGCCTTGAACTCCTGACCTCAAGTGATCCGCCTGCCTCGGCCTCCCAAAGTGCTGGGAGTTCAGGTGTGAGCCACCGCACCCAGCCCTGACTTGACTTTTCAAATGTGTACATCTTGTGTTTTCAACTAGATTCCTTGAAGTTGTATAAAATCAAGTATAATATTTTATGCTATTTATTTCCCCAGATGGCCAACACATATAGTTGGTGCTTAAAAGATATTTGAGTAACTTTTCTTTAACCCTATCAACTAGATTCTAGGAAGCATTTTGACTTGGTTCTTAGAACTCGGAGGCTGGAAACTTGTTCTCAGATGCATAGGGTAGTACAAGGAGGACCCAGACTTTAGTAAGAAGGTAAGTTTCTCTTGGTCCCCTGGGAAAGTTTTGATCAGCAGATATTTTGGGTACTTGTTTGTTCTATGCTGTAGCCTTAGACCAGCTCTTTGAATAAATACTGCCTTCACTGTTTCCTTTTCTCAGTGGGGAAAAATCCCAGTGTTTTCTGACCAGTTCTCTCTCCTTTAGAGTTTAGGGTAAGCCAGTCGGTGCCCAGAAACAAATCTGTGTCTTAGGTGAAGAGCCATCCAGTGGGAGAGTCATGTTTAGAGCCTGGGCTCTGGGGTCAGACTGGGTTCAAATTCTGGCCCTGCCACCTAATAGCTCTGTAACCTTGAAGAAGTTCCTTAGCTTGTCCCTGACCCAGTTCTTCCTCTTCTGTAAAATTTGAGGCACTGATAGCATTACCTCATAGGGTTGTGATGAAGCCTAAATGCTAAATGTAAAGTGCCTAGAATAGTGCCTCCTGCCTCCTTGCTGAATAAAATGTTTGCAGTTATTGTTATGTTTATTATTATCTTGTGAACCAAGCAGTGTTTATTTCCTTTTTGGGGGCAGTGATGGAGTATCCCCGTCACCCAGGCTGGAGTGCAGTGACATGATCTCGGCCCACTGCAACTTCTACCTCCTGGGTTCAAGTGATTCTCCTGCCTCAGCTTTGCGAGTAGCTGGGACTACAGGTGTGTACCACCATGCCTGCTGGTTTTTGTATTTTTAGTAGAGATGGGGTTTTGCCATGTTAGCTAGGCTGGTCTTGAACTCCTGACCTGAGGTGATCCGCCTGTCTAGGCCTCCCAAAGTGCTGAGATTATGAATGTGAGCCACGGGGGCCAGCCCCCTTTTTTTTTTCCAAGGCAGTGTCTTACTCTGTCATGCAGGCTAGAGTGCAGTGGTGTGTTATGGGCTCACTGCAGCTTCTGCCTACCTGACTCAGAGGATCCTTGCACCTCAGCCTCTGGAGTAACCACACCTGGCTAATTTATGTAATTTTTTTTTTTTTTTAATAGAGACAGGGTTTCTTCGTGTTGCCCAGGCTGGTCTCGAACTCCTAAGCTCAAGTGATCCACCCACCTCGGCTTCCCAAAGTGCTGGGATTACAAGCCTGAGCCACTGCACCCAGTCTCAGCAGGGCTTCTATTTATTTATTTATTTATTTAGAGACAAAGTCTCACTCTGTCACCCAGGCTGGAGTGCAATGGCATTATCCCAGCTTACTGCAACCTCTGCCTCCCAGGTTCAAGTGATTCTCCTGCCTCAGCCTCCTGAGTAGCTGGGATTATAGGTGCCTGCTGCCACGCCTGGCTAATTTTTTGTGTTTTAGTAGAGATGGGTTTCACCATGTTGTTCAGGGTGGTCTCGAACACCTGAGCTCAGGCAATCCACCCACCTCGGCCTCCCAAAATGCTAGGATTACAGGTGTGAGCCACCGCACCAGGCAGCAGTGTTTATTTCTTTGTGACTTGTCTGTTGGGTTTGTTTTGCTGAGAAATGCCAGGTGATATCCCTTCCTCTGTGTGTTGGACAGACAGTATCAGCAGGGCAGTGATAAGCGACCCTCAATCAACATATAGATCAGAGCTCTTATACCTTGCTTTTGTAAAGAAATTATAAACCAGAGGGGGAATCTGGCTGAATCAAAGGAGCCTCTAGGCTGAGAGGGCCCTCTCTGAGGAGTAATGTGTGTTGTATGAACAACAGGGATAGGGACATGGCAGGCCTAGTGTCAAAGAGCAGAATGAGAAGTGGGAAGGCTGATGGGAAGGTGAGGGAGACAGAGGGCTGTAGATGGTGAAGAGTGACGAATGTCTCTGGGCTAAGGCATCAAGGTAAGTTCCTGGAACTTTATCTTTTCGAGAGAGAGCTTGATCCCAGCGCCAGGTGAGACTTGCCCCAGAAGTCTCACTCCTTTTGCAGAGGAGTGGTGGATTGGGATGAGGAGGTTCTAATCTGTTTCTAAAGAGAATGAGTAGCTCCTTATCTACAAGTGTAATTATAAAGAGATTTTCTTTTGCAACTTCAGGGAACAGGAACTTTTGCTGCCAAATTCAGCAGTGTGTTTTAAGTCCCTCAAATCTCCTTTGAGTGCTACCAAAGCTCTGAGCTTTGTTGTTATCTCTTGTTGAAATACAGCCTGGAAAGGTCATATCAACAGTGCCAATTTATGAGCCTGTTGAGCCCAGACAGGCCTAGGGCAGAATGGGGAGTTCCTAAGAGTAGAGGCTGTTTACAATTTAAGGTTATTTTTGCTTTAGAAGACCAGACTCTGTAGGTGATGGTCAGACATGCTGTACTTCAGCTTTTTTTTACTTCTGCTGGCTCCCACAGGCAGGGGCTCAGATTCGACAGTAGCTCCCTGTTGAATCAGGAGAGGCTCAGCCTTGATGGTGCATAGAGCTCCCAAAACTGTGCCCTGTACTCCTTAGTGGATGTAAGTTTCCCTGGCCGAGATATGCTGGAATCTCCCTCCCCTTTAGTTTATTAGCAGTTTGTAACCTAATAAGTGGTCTAATGGAGTAATTAAAAGATGGGAAAGGCTGGACACAGTGGCTCATGCTTATAACCCTAATCTTTGGGAGGCCGGGGCAGGAGGATTGCTTGAAGCCAGGAGTTCGACACCAGCCTGGGCAACATGGTGACACCTCGTATCTACAAAATAAATGAAATTAGCCAGGCATGGTGGCACATGCCTGTAGTCCCAGCTACTTGGGAGGTTGCGGTGGGATGATTGCTTGAGCCCTGGAGTTCAGGTTATAGTGAGCTATGATTGTGCCACTGCACTCCAGCCCGGGTGACAGAGCAATACCCTGTCTCTAAAATAATAATAAAATAAAAAATGGTGAAGACTGAGGACTGTAAAAACTATGTGTAGAACTTTGTACTCATTTGCAAAGACCTTAGGACAAAGAGGACTGACTCGTGTATATATACTTTGTCACTTGGCAAAAAGGAATGCCAGTAGGGAAAGGAAATTAAAGAACCTGAATGACCCCAGCAACTATAAAGGGATGTGGTCTGGGTGTGTACACCTGGAGTCCCAGCTATTCAGGAAGCTGAGGCAAGAGGACTGCTTGAGCCCAGGAGTTTGAGGCTGTCCTGTGCAGTGATCACACCTGTGAGTATGTGCTGTACTCCAGCCTGGGCAACATGGCAAGACACTGTCTCTTCAAGAAAAAAGAAAAAAACATTTGCTCTTGGCTTGGCTGTGCTGGGAGAGCCAGTTGTAAGGATATTGGAGGTAAGAAAGGCTGTCGGTTTTGTCAGCTCTAAGTGCCCGGGGGAAATGGCAGGGATCCAGGTTAGAAAGAAAGCAACTGGGGTATGGTGTGGTGGCTCACACCTGTAATCCCAGCACTTTGGGAGGCTGATGCAGGTATATCATCTGACGTCAGGAGTTCGATACCAGCCTGGCCAACATAGTGAAACCCCATCTCTACTGAAAACACAAAAAGTTAGCCAGGCATGGTAGCTCATGCCTATAATCCCAGCTACTTGGGAGGCTGAGACAGGAGAATCGCTTAAACCCAGGAGGTGGAGGTTGCAGTGAGCCAAGATCATGCCATTGCTCTCCAGCCTGGGCAACAAGAGTAAAACTCGGTCTCAAAAAAAAAAAATAATAAAGAAAGTACGAAAATAAAGCTCTCATATAAAGGCTCTAGAAAAAAAAGAAAGAAAAGAAAGCAACTGGGAATTTTTGTTTTATTTAAATCTCATTAAATGGAAATAGAAAAACCTTTTTATTTCCTTTCCCACCCCCTCCAGTTGCAGGACTCACAACTGTTTGGTAAACCCAGGTGGATGTTTTTCCCTCCATTTAGATGTAGGTACCTATTCTGCTTGGGTGCCCAGCTGAGTTTTGAAAGCAGTGCTACCCAGACTTCTTCTCATCTGAAAAACACCTATGGCGTTATTGTAGATGTCTACGTGGCCTTGTGGGAGGCAGCTGAGCTTCTTCTGGAAAGCTGTAGAAACAGAAGAAGAAGGCGATGGAGACTGTAACACCTGTGTTGTCCTCCTGGGTCCATGATAGCCCTTACTGTTTGGTCATTGCGGGGGTTGGGATGGCTTTATTTTTTGGTATTCTCCAAAAGTTAATCCTCAGTCTCTTCTCTTTTTTTTTTGAGACGGAGTCTCATTCTCGCTAGGTTGGAGTGCAGTGGCGTGATCTTGGCTCACTGCAACCTCTGCCTCCTGAGTTCAAGAGATTCTTCTGCCTCAGCCTCCCAAATAGCTGGGACTGCAGGTGTGAGCCACCACGCTCAGCTAAGTTTTGTATTTTTAGTAGAGACGGGGTTTCACCATGTTGTCCAGGATGATCTCCTGACCTCGTGTTCCGCCCACCTCGGCCTCCCAAAGTGCTGGGATTACAGGCATGAGCCCCCATGCCCGGCCTGTCTCTTCTCTTTTTCATTTACAATCTTTCCCTGGGATTCTATCTTCTACTGTTACTAGTTAGAAAGCAAAGGAGTGAGGGGGAATCTAACTTTGCCTCTCTTGCTTTAGGAACTGAATGTATTTATTCATTCAGTAAATGTTTATTGAGCATTCCTTCTGTTCTAGGTTTTGTTCTGTATGCTGGGGAGGTAGAGATAGCTAAGACATTGAAGTCCTTTTGTCAGGGAGCTATAGTGAGTGGGGAAGCATTTCAGTAAACAAGTAAACAGATCAGTAGATGAGATAAAGATAGTGCTGTGAGCTATGAAGGAAATCATGGTGATGTAGAAGAGAGAGTAACAGGGACCTGGGAAGGTTAGAAAAGGACTCTGAAAATGACATTTCATGTGTGAGCTCAAGGATGAGAAGAAGCCGTGAATTTGCAGATTTGGGGAAAGTTCATTTCTGGAAAAAAGAACAGCAGAGTCAAAGCCCCTGAGGTAGGAAAGAGCTTGACATGCAGAAAGGACTCCTAGGAAGTCATCATTGTTTGACTACAGGGAGCCAAGGGGGTGTCGGGTAGAAGATGTGGTACAACTTGGGATAAGGTATGGAAAATTTGAGAGGGAGAGAGGGGAACATTGAATCTGATTGAGTTCAGGAAAAAGAGTATGGTGCTGGGTGTGGGGGCTCACACCTGTAACCCCTACACTTTGGGAGGCTGAGGTGGGAGGATTGCTTGAACCCAGGAGTTTGAAGCTTCAGTGAGCCATGATCATGCCACTGTATTCCAGCCTAGGCAACAGAGCAAGACCCTGTCTCTAAAAAAAGAAAAGGAGAGAAAGAAGAGAAGAAAGAGAAGAGAAGAGAAAGAAGAGAAGAGAAAAGAAGAGAAGAGAAGAGAAGAGAAGGGGGAGGGGGAAGGGGTAAGAATATGAGGAATCAGGCTGGGCGCGGTGGCTCACGCCTGTACTCCCAGCACTTTGGGAGGCCGAGGTGGGAGGATCATGAGGTCAAGAGATCAAGACCATCCTGGCCAACATGGTGAAACCCCGTCTCTACTAAAAATACAAAAAAATTAGCTGGGTGTGGTGGCACGCACCTATAGTCCCAGCTGCTTGGGAGGCTGAGGCAGGAGAATTGCTTAAACCTGGGAGGCAGAGGTTGTAGTGAGCCGAGGTCGCACCACTGCACTCCAGCCTGGCGCCTGGTGACAGAGTGAGACTCTGTCTTTAAAAAAAAAAAAAAAAAAAAAGAATATGAGGAAACAAAAGGGATTTGCAGTGGGCAGAGACTATATCTGCTTGGCTACAGGAAGTTGAATGACTGTAGTCTACATAATTCTTGGGATCGAACACTATGTGTTTTTAAATTTTCTGCAGATTTTAGGTTTATGGTGAAACATGAGCATAATGCTTATTTTGTTCTAGGCATTGTGTTATACTAGACATTTTTATATCATTATTTTAGTAAATCCTCACGACGATCTTTGAGTTGGTTTGTTGATGTTGTGACATCTGCAGGAACGTGGAGTAGCTAACTTGCTTGAAATCTGAATCTAAGGCTGTTTGATTCCAAGCGTGCACTCTTGCCACACCTTCACTCTGGTCACCCTGGTTGGTGTATCAAATGCAGCTCCCCTTTAGTTATTTAGAACATCTAATGAGTTTTTGCCTTTGAATCATTATGTGTTATTTATGGTCACATTTTGAATGTTTGTGGAATTGAATGAGGTTTTTTTTTTTTTTTTTTTTTTTTTTTTCTTGGTTAAATACTGAGAATGCCAGTCCATATAAACAACTGGGGAGGGTGGGACTGTGGCAAGACTTAAAAGAAGTTAGTCTGCATTACATCTCTTCATCTGGGCAGGAAGAAAGATGGCATTTCTCCTTAATACTCCATAAGTAGTTAGATGTCTTAGATTGCCGGTCTCCCTATTGGATAAGAAGGTGGAATTTGCTTTTGGAAAAGTAAGTAATTTGTCAGTAAACTAGGGTTTGTAAATAAACCCTGATTTCCTAGTGTACAGATATCTTTTGTAGTTTTCAAGTTTATTGGAAATGTTTGAGAAAAGAAATGTATCAGGCCACAGCTTTCACTTCTTGGAAATTGAACATTGACTAGTTTCTGTTGGTTGATACTTCTTTTTCTTTTTCGAGATGGAGTCTCACTCTGTCACCCAAGCTGGAGTGCAATGGCGTGGTCTGGGCTCACTGCAACCTTCATCTCCCAGGTTTAAGTGATCCTCCTGCTTCAGCCTCCCAAGTAGCTGGGATAACAGGCAGGCACCACCATGCCTGGCTAATTTTTGTGTTTTCTGTAGAGACGGCTGACCAGGTTGGTCTTGAACTCCTGACCTCAGGTGATTCACCTGCCTTGGCCTCCTAAAGTGCTGGGATTATAGGTGTGAGCCACCTCGCCCAGCCTATACTTCTTTTTCTAAAGGTCTGATCCTGTTTAGATTCTGTAAGTAGTCAAGGCCTAGGATTCTGAAATGAAAATGTATGCAGTGTTTATAAACTGTCATTCCTCGGTGTTCATGAGACCTGTGGTCAAACTAATCAGTCCGCTTAGATGAAATAGTTTGTGAAGGGGAGAGCAAGGTGAGACTAAATTTCAGATGTAGTGTAGATTCCTAGAACACAGAGGAATTTCTTTGGTAAATAATTGGATTCTGTTTTTCTGTCTCCCCCATCCCAGTCTGTTTCAGTAACAGACTTGCTTCTGAAGGGAAAGATAACATACTTGGGAGAGACTCCTTCAGAGGGTGTTTTTCAGATGATCTTCAGCACCGATTCACGCTGAGCAGACATGAAATGTCATCTGCCATGTGCAGGGACACACAGATGGGTTAGGAGGTGAGGCTGAGAAGACTGGCTGAGGTCAGATCTTTAAGGGATTGAACCATCCAGAAAGTGGGGAATCACTTTCCCCAGGAAGCAGGGAGGAAACACAATTGGATGTCGTTTGTGGAAAAGAGACCTAGGAGACCATGTGGAAGACGGAACTGGAGTGGAATGAAACCTGCCAATTTTATTGGCTGTAACTGGAAAGGTGATATTCCAGTCCCTCAAAATTCATTTAGAGTAGAAAGTAAGGGAAGTCTCGGGGTGGGCAGGATCAGAACTCCAGATTGCAGAGCTTTCTGGAGCCGAAGAGCAGTGGTATTTGGACTTGAACGTGCACCAGACTTACCTGGAGAGCTTGTTACCAATTTAGTAGAATTTTTAAAGTAAACATTTGCATTTTTAACAAATTCGGAAGTGATGCTTCTACTGTTGTCTGGGAACCCCACTTTGAGAACCACTGCTTAAGAAGCTTGGGAGCTGAGAAGCTGCCAAGGGTTTGAGGGCCAGATGTTAATTAGCTTGCTTTCTTTTACCAACCTAGAATTTCATGTCTACAAAGCTTTACTTTAGATCTTCTTAGGTGGCTTGCTCTAAAACATCAACAAAGCCTGGTAAAGGTGCATGCTCTCAATGACCCTTCTCACCATATCTGTATCACTTCCGGATGAGATTTCCAGGTGTATGCTCATCTTTAAACAGATGCTTATCTCATTTCTGGAAGATGCCCATCCTGGCCACTTCATTTCATTAGAATTGGTGGCATTTATGCCAGGAAAAGCTTCCCGCCCGCCTGTCAGCACTGCTCCTGCCTGGCAGGGCTGTTTCAGGGACAGCCAGCAGGCGCTGCACTGAGTGTGTTCTGTTGATTAGCCAAGTTTACACAGGACATGCCTGGGAGATTATCTCTTTAGGCCAGGAGTTGAATTTCAAGGGCAAAGTCCACAGTTGGCAGCAGAAAGGCTGAGAACACCTGGAAGAGGGGAAGGATTTCACTTGCCTTTCACTCCCCAGGCCGCAGTGCCTCTTCCCACAGAGGCTGGGTTTTCTCCTTGTTGCTGCCCAAGCAGGTGACCTTGGGATGTTTCCCACAGAGCAGCGTGGCTCCAGGCACTGCCCCTTGCTGTCTGCTTTAGCACCTGTGGCTTCGGGTGAGACACTTGCATTAGTAAATGTCAGCTGCCCTCTCCTCGTCATCATCGTTTCTTGAATCCTTTTCTGGGCTTGCTTCTCTCTCTGCGGGGAAGGTCTTCATTTTCCTTCATAGTCTGTGACTCCCAGGTTTTCCCCAAGCTCTCCTTTTCTTAGCTTCCTTCTAAGTTCAATAGAATTCTGTTTCCGTGTGGGAAGGGATATTACAGACTGCCTGGCACAGTGCTACCCAGCTTAATCTTTGTAAGGCACACTGGATAAAGGGAGGCAGCTACCCATATGTAGCCTGAGACAACCCACCTGGGACTCCCATAGCCTGAGTGCTGTCCCTGGGGTGGAAGGAGTGTGTGGGTCCACATGGCTGTTGTCTAATTTTGGGGTACTGGCTGGGAACTTGGATTTAGTCTCAGGTGCCTAGGAGATGTGAAGTGAGAATACCTGTGTCCAGGGTGGCCAAGTGAGGACTGGGACTCAGGTCTTTTCACTTCTGCTGATTTAGGGCCTTGCTGTGCATATAACACTGAAATTGTGTTTTAGATTAGGAGGCAGACATCAGACCATCTCAGGCTAACTTTTGCTTAAGACATTTTTTAAAAAGCAACACTATGTGTTCTAAAAACTTTTGCAAAATGGGGAATATGTAAGGCAGAACATGAGCATCTCTTATAAACCTGTGCCCCAGAAAAATAATCATTGTTAACAGTTGGGTAACACCAGATTTTTTATTTATGTTTTTAAACTATTTATATTTTTTATTTATATTTTTAAACTAACATCCTTGAGCCATAACAGATTCTTTAAATGTTACGTATGTATATACGTTTATTTTTTTACACAAAAAGTTTATACTCTACTTTAAAAAATGGAAAGTAAAAAGTGTTGGTGAGAATGTAGAGAAGTTAGAACCCTCATACATGGTTACTGGGAGTGTTAGGGTACAGCTGCTGTGGGAAAGTTTGATTATTCCCCAAAAAGCCCAAAGTTGCCATATGACCCAGCAATTCCACTTCTGGGTATATGCCCAAAATAATTGAAAACAAGGACTCAGATTCTTGCATGCCAATGTCATTGTAGTGTTATTCACAGCAGCTAAAAGGTGGAAGCAACCCAAGTGTTCACCGATGGATGAATGGATAAACAAAACATACAAACCATGTACAAACAAAATGTATGAACACAATAATACAGACTGTGGAATATTATTCAGCCGTGAAAGGGAGGAAGTGCTGATGCATACTACAATGTAGATGAACCTTGGAAATGGAAATGTTGCCCTAACTGAAATAAGCCATATACAGAAGCACAAATATTTTGTGATTCTGCTTATGTAAAATATCTAGAAAAGGCGAAATCATAGAGACAGAAAATAGATTAGAGGTAACCCAGGAGCTTGGTGAGAGGGGAGAATGGGAAGTTATTGCTTAATCAATGGAGAGTTTCTGTTTGGAAGAGTTTGGGAAATAGTGGTGATGGTTGCACGACATCATGAACATACTTAATGCCACTGAGTTGTACACTTTAAAATGGTGAATTTCATGTTTTCCTGCAGTAAAAAATGGAAAGAAAAGATTATACTATACTGAAAAACATCTCGCTTATAGTCTACCTAGGATATTTTTCCACCTCAGGATACGCTTCTAAGGCGCAGCATTGCGTTTCTTCAGAGGGATGTATCATAATTTATTTAACCAAGCCCCTTTTAACGAAAGATTGATTTGTTTCCCAATTGTTTCTATTATATGCAGTATTGTAATGAACAGCAGTATCCAGCTGTCTTTGCCCATGTGTCCTAGTTCTTGTATTTCCTTAGGCAAAATTCCTAGAAGGAAAGATTTGCTGATCAAAGGGTGTGCTCATTATAAATGTTAATAAATATTGCCAAACTGCCTTGCAAAGAAGTTGCATCAATGTGCTTCTCATCAGCAGTGTATGGAGGTGCCTGTTTCCACCACACCCTGACCAACATGGGTGTTATATGTGTTATATATCTTTTTACTCTTTGCCAATCTGATAGATGAAAAATGATTTTTTATTGTTACTTTATTTAGGATGTCTTCAGTTATTAATGAAATTAACATCTTTTCATCTTTCTGATAGTTGTTTTTATTCCTTTGTAAATTTTCTGTTCAAATACATTGTTAATTTTTCTGTTTGGTCATTATTTTATCTTGTAAATTCGTGAGAGCTTTTACATATATTTGACATTAGGATTCTTTGCCATAGGTGTTGATGATAATTTTTCCCCCAATACAAAAATTTTTTGACTTTGCTTATGCTAATTATTTGCCTTTAACATGTTTTACATTTTTATTTAGGCAAATATTTTTCTTCAAGGCACTTCTCCCATCCCCCTTCTCGGCTTTTGAGTTGAATTTTGTCTCATGCTTGGGAAAATCTTCACTTGTCAGAATCACAAAAAAAATTCATTCATGTTTTCTTTTAGTGTTCTAGTTTTTACACTTAAACTGTAATTAATTTTGCTTACGTAAGGAGAGAAGTAGGATTTAAATTTTCTCTCTCTCTTTTTTTTTTTTTAAGACAATTTCATTCTGTCGCCCAGGCTGGAGTGCAATGGCATGATCTTGGCTCACTGCAACCTCTGCCTCCCGGGTTCCAGTGATTCTCCTGCCTCAGCCTCCAGAGTAGCTGGGGATTACAGGCACCCGCCATCATGCCCAGCTAACATTTGTATTTTTGTAGAGATGGAGTTTTACTATGTTGGCCAAGCTGGTCTTGAACTCCTGACTTCAAGTGATCCCGCCACTTTGGCCTCCCAGAGTGCTGGGATTACAGGCATGAGCCACTGTGCCCGGCAGGAATTAAATTTTGTTGATAAGAAAACCTAAGATAACCTTTTTTTCTATTAAATTTATTCTTTATGTAAAATTTATAAACTTCTTTTCACTTAGCTGCTTAGTGAGTTGAAGCTACCTACATTCAATTCTTGTAATATTTCTCATTTAGGATGTACCATAACAATTAAAAACATTTTCTGGCTGGGTGCAGTGGCTCACGCCTGTAATCCCAGCACTTTGGGAGGTGGAGGCCAGAGGATTGCCTGAGGCACACACACACACACACAAATTTTCTGTGACATTTTTAAAAAATTCCTTTTTTTTTTTTTTTTTTTTGAGACAGAGTCTTGCTCTGTAGCCCAGGCTGGAGTACAGTGACATGATCTCAGCCCACTGCAACCTCTGCCTCCCGGGTTCAGCCTCAGCCTCCCAAGTAGGTGGGACTACAGGCATGTGCCACCACACCCAGCTAATTTTGTATTTTTTTAGTAGAGATGGGGTTTCACTAGTTGACCAGGCTGGTCTTGAGCTCCTGACCTCAAACAATCTGCCTGCCTCGGCCTCCCAAGTTACTGGGATCACAAGGTATGAGCTACCGTGTCTGGCCTAAAAGAATATTTCTGATTAAGTTTACAAAAAAAAAAAAAAAAAGCCTTTAGTGAGAGAGGCAGATTAAAAATGTCACCCAAGTCTTCTGGTTCCTAATCCTGTTTTTTGTTTGTTTTCTCTTATCCTATATATGACACAATCAGATTTCTTTTGTTAATATTTGGGGATAATTGCATGAATCCTCTTTGCAAAACTTTCCAGTGCAACCTATGTGCAATTGTCTTGACATGCTGGACCTAGATCTTGTCACGTAGAAGCCTTGCCCTTAAAAATTATACCTGCTAGGCCGGGCGCGGTGGCTCAAACCTGTAATCCCAGCACTTTGGGAGGCCGAGGCGGGTGGATCACGAGGTCAAGAGATCGAGACCATCCTGGTCAACATGGTGAAACCCCGTCTCTACTAAAAATACAAAAACATTAGCTGGGCATGGTGGTGCGTGCCTGTAATCCCAGCTACTCAGGAGGCTGAGGCAGGAGAATTGCCTGAACCCAGGAGGCGGAGGTTGCGGTGAGCCGAGATCGCGCCATTGCACTCCAGCCTGGGTAACAAGAGTGAAACTCCGTCTCAAAAAAAAAAAAAAAATTATACCTGCTTTGATGAGCTCACCCTGGCTGAGGTGGGAGTGGGTAGGCAGCTGGTACTGAGGAGAGGCAGCAGGTCAAAGTCTAAGAAGGTGTTAAGACCCAGAAAGGGTGTGGCTTTGGGAGAGGAGCAGCCTGAAACGTGTGAGGGAATGGGGCTGCTTTGCGGACAGATTCAGCAAGATTTTTGAAGTGAGAGAAGGAAAAGAAATAATGTTTATTGAGTACCTACTTATGTCCCAGACACTAAGCTAGTCAGATCCCATAACTGTATTTTAAAAGGCAGCTTTTAGTGCTGGATCAACCTAGGGTTGTTGTTCCTAAGGGTTGTGAACTTGCAAACTTGGAAAAGAAAGCCTCGTTCAAGTTAGAGTTTAGGAGACCGAGAAAAGCAGGATTTAACTGGCATCATTTCTGCTCCATCAGCCAGGGGCTTAGACAGAAATTTTTTTTGAGACAGGGTCTTGCCCTGTTGCATGGGCTGGAGTGCAGTGATGCTATCACAGCTCACTGCAGCCTCCACCTCCCTGGCTCAAGTGATCCTCCCACTGCAGCCTCTGGAGAAGCTGGGACCATGGGCATGAACCACCATGCTCGGCTAATTTTTAAAGTTTTTGTAGAGATGGCGCCTTCTATGTTGCTCAGGTTGTTCTTGAATTCTTGGGCTCAAGTGATCCTCTTACCTCAGCCTCCCAAAATGCTGGGATTACAAGCGAGAGCTACTGTACCTGGCCCAGAAATGTTTTTTTTTTTTTCTTGAGACAGAGTTTCGCTCTTGTTACCCAGGCTGGAGTGCAATGGTGCAATTTTGGCTCACCGCAACCTCCGCCTCCTGGGTTCAAGCAATTCTCCTGCCTCAGCCTCCCGAGTAGCAGGGACTACAGACGTGCACCACCATGCCCAGCTAATTTTTGTATTTTTAGTAGAGATAGGGTTTCACCCTGTTGACCAGGATGGTCTCGATCTCTTGACCTCATGATCCACCTGCCTCGGCCTCCCAAAGTGCTGGGATTATAGGCAGAAATGTTTTTAATGAAAATAGTCTAAGTAAGGAAGCAGGAGAAATCACTTCCAATCAACATACATTCATTAGGCCCCTGCAGGACCAGTGCACAGACATGCAGTATTTACCCTCAAGGTACTTAATAGTTTATTGGACAAGACATGTGAAAAACCAATATACTGCATTGAGATTTATGCCACCCTAGATGTTTCACTGGGAGGAAAGGATTAATTGAGTTGCTGGTGGGAGGAGAGCGGGGAAAAGAAGGGCATGGCTTCACAGAGGAAACGGTGCTGGTACAGATTTCGATGGAGGCATAGTTCTTTTGTAAGGATACAGGGCAGGGAGGGGCTTTCCAGGTGGAAGGATTTGCGTGCACAAAGGAGTGAAGCTGTAAGTACAGAGAGTTCAGGGAAGTCCCACTTGGCCCTGTTTGTTGTGCTTGGCAGGGCAGTGTGAGGAGTGTCAAGATAAGACTCCAGAGACAGGTCCCAGGGATGGCTCTTGAAAGGCTGGATCTGCCAGTGTCCAGTCCAGCCTACCAGACCACCCCAAAACACAGTGGCTTCAGACCACAATACTTGCATGGTTCTGGGGTTCTTGCTTGGGGCCTTCTTGGGTAGTTTTAGTTAGATGGTGGCTGGGGTCTCAGCCTCCCGGGTAGCTGGGACTACAGGCATGTGCCACCACACTCTGCTGTATCTGCTAACATTTTTTTGTTGTTTGTAGAGATGGGGCTCTTGTGTTGCCCAGGCTGGGAGTTCAGTTTTAGACATTTCTTATTTCTTAACATAGTTGACTTTTCACATGATGGATTCACCTGATTGTTTTCTTTTTCTGGAGTGTTGTTCAGGTTGTTCCTCTCTCCCCTGTGCATTCTATAAACTGTAAATTAGATCTAGAGGCCAGATTAGATTTAGGTTAAGCATTTTGGGAAGAAAACAACCCTTTTTAAATGATGCGGCAGATCAGAGGCACATGATGTTTGGCTGGCCCATTGTTATTGATGCTAAGTTTGACTACTTGTTAAGGTAGGATCAGCTAAATTTCTCCGTTGTGAAATTATAGTTTTCATGTGACTAGCAGGTAATCTGTGTGTGACCTTTGGCATTGTTCCCCATTAATCTTTCACTTAATTAATTTTATTGTTAAACTGTTTATTATGGAAAATCCCAAGCATAACCAAAGTAGAATAGATGAGCACCACTGTGTCTATCGTTCAGTTTCAACTGTTATATATAACTATTAACTAATAACTATGAATATTAACACATGAACTAGCTTGTTTTATTTCTATTCTTGTCTACTACTCTTCCTTTTTTACCACTGAATTTTTCTTTCTTTCTTTTTTTTTTTAAGAGATGGGGTTTCTCCATGTTGGCCAGGCTGGTCTTGAACTCCTGACCTCAGGTGATCCGCCCACCTCGGCCTCCCAAAGTGCTGGGATTACAGGCGTGAGCCACTGTGCCTGGCCTACCACTGAATTTTTTGAAGCAAACTCCAGGTGTCATACCATTTCATCCATTAATGCTTCGGAATGTATCTCTGAAAGACCTTTCAGAAGTGTACTGGATGTGTGGTATCTGAATAGCAATTTTTAAGTGTGCGGACAAACGAATGGAGAATAGCATAGTTAGGGCTTTTTAGGAGGGTACAGGGGAAAGAGAAAGGAGCTGTGGATTTAAGATGGATCCTTTTGTGATGAATCATGGATTCCAGCCTGGATTGGCAGAAGGAAAGGCCAGGAGGTGGCTGATATACACTAGGAAAAGGGCTTAAGGGAAGAGAGGCCTAGCCAAGGTCAAAGAGCAGCTGTTGGGTAGTAAGTGGTCAAAACATAGACAGGAAGGGAAATGTGGTCAGACAGAGGGCATGGTTTTAAGATGGGTAGTCCAAGGTTCAGGATTTGTCCAGAAGTGTGGGTGACTCAAGTGGAAGTGGCATTGACGTCAGGGAATCAGTTGTGAGATAAGGGTTTTGAGTGGATCTATGCACATACCTATTGAAGTTGCCAAGATAGAGGAAGAGCCCTCAGGGAGAGCCTGCTGTGTGTTAGGGCAGGAGATGGTGTGTGATTCTGTGAAGAGTTTGAAGATGCGGGGCAGTTGCTTCCCTGCAGAGCTGGGGGCACTGTGGAATCGGTTGAAAGCTTAGCCAGTGGTGGAAGAAGACAAGGTGAGAAAAATGCAAGAAACCCATTTTAAACAGTTTTAAATCTGTTGTGCTCTGTTGGACATTGCTGCCCACTGGTTGGAGTGGAGGAAAGTAATGAGGTAGGGGGTTAATACTGAAGAGGAAAAGAATTGTGATACGCAGGTGGGGTTGAAGCAGGAGCCCTCGAGAGGAGACACAGTGAGTCCCTCTTCCTGTTTCATCCCTGAGGGATCACTTTGCATTTTAACGCCAGTGCTTTTCTGGCTGGGGTTTGTTTTGGTAGGTAGTCTTTGTGAAGATTTGTGTTGCATTATTTACACTTCACTTACAGGGTTTGGATGGAGTGAGTAGAGAAGGGGTGGCTGTCCCTGGGCGAAGCAGTGTCCAGAGAACCCATCCTAGCATTTTCTTGCTGCTGGTGACCACTTGCCTCTTAAACATCTGGAAAATCCTTGATGTCCAGGACTAGAGGGAGAATGACCCCTTTTCTGAGCTCATAATATTCCAAACTTCTTCTCTAAACTACCAGGGAAAGCATGCATTTCTCCTACGTAATAGCCATCAAACTTACAGAAAAGAAGCACATTGTAGGTTTTAGAGTTTTGGAGAGCTTTGATCTCTAAAAGTTATGGATTTGTAGATGAGCTAGAAATGAAAACTTGAAATAATTCTTCTTCTTAAAGATAGTATCTCTTGAAATAAATTCTTTGAGAATGATCATCACTGAAGAAGATGAGATTAAAAGGGAGTTGAGAGAAAAGAAGGCCCACCTGGCCAAATACCAGCATCTCCTGGGTTCTGAGGCAAACATGAGTCTATGCCCATGGTCGCTAGACGTGGGATGATTTCTCACTATCTTGCAAAATACCTGTGTTTAAGGAAGTAAGTGACCCACACACTTGCTTATACGGTTTTATGAGTTTTAGTGTTGAGAGAAAAGTTCTCCTCTTAGGCTCTGTTTAGAGTTCACTTCCTGCTGATTTTGCTGGTGTGTGTGCAGTAGAAATGTCAGTTCTGACCTGGCATGATGGCATGTGCCTGAAGTTCCAGCTACTTAGCAGGCTGAGGCAGGAGGATCGCTTTGCCCAGGAGTTCAAGTCCAGCCTGGGCAACATAGCACAACCCTGTCTCTTTAAAATAAAAGAAAAAGAAAACTGTCGCCAGACACAGTGGCTCATGCCTGTAATCCTAGCACTTTGGGAGGCTGAGGTGGGCAGATCACCTGAGGTCGGGAGTTCGAGACCAGCCTGACTGACATGGAGAAACCCTGTCTCTAAAAGAAAAAAAAATTAAAAAAAGAAAAGAAAAGAAAACTGTCAGCTCGGCTTTACACACATCTTTTCCTGGAGGATAATGATAGTTATTTACATATGAATACTGGCTTATAGCATATACTATATTTTCATATACATTGTTTCTTCAGATTTATATACCGTCTTCTCAATAGAGAAAATTGATGTCTGGCTGCAGTAGGCATGAAAACCATACCCTCCTGTACTTTCCATGGCACAGTGGAAGGAATGGGAATTTTGAAATCAGTCCTGGTTTGAATTCTGGCTCCTCCTCTTACTAGCTATATGACTTGGGCTTTGGTTTTCTTGTTTGGTAAAATAGAACTGGTAACATTTACCTCATAGGATTGTGTTAGAGTATTAAATGAATTAATGTAATGAACACCTGGGAACAATGCTTGACACACAGCAGATAACTGGTAAAGAGAGGCTTTAATCATGTTAATAACATAGAAACATCATCAGCAACAAAGAAAAGAGCATGCAGCTGTTCTCATCTTGTTTTTTTTGTTTATTTTGTTTTTTTCTGAGACATTATTTTGCTCTGTCACCCAGGCTGGAGTGCAGTGGCACAGTCACAGTTCACTGCAGCCTTGCAGCCTTGACCTCCTGGGCTCAAGTGATCCTTCCACCCCAGCCTCCTGAGTAGCTAGGACCCCAGATGTGCGCCACCATGCCCAGCTAATTTTTAAACCCTTTGTAAAGATTGGGTCTCGCCATGTTGCCCAGCTTGGTATCAAAGTCCTGGTTTCAAGAGACCTCCCGCCTTGGCCTCCCAAAGTGCTAGGATTACAGGTGTGAGCCACCATGGCTGGCCTTCCTAATGCTGTTCGTTAACACGATTGCTATGAATCGTCTTCTCCTTGGCAGTCAACATACCAGTTTCTCAAAGGACAAAGTTTTTTAAATTAGTTTTATATTTTAATGAAATTTATATGGATATGTAAGGCAATATTAAATGATATAACAGTAATTTTTACTTTTTTTTAAAACAAGAATTGTGTTTTATTTATTTTTCTTGTTTTTACCGCTATAGCGACAGTTCTTTTGCTATTTTTACAACCAGTGCTTATGCAGTTTTGGTTTCCTATAGTTCTTGTAGAAGCTGCAGATAAAATGCAAATGTTTTACATGAAATTGCAACTCAGTGAAAACCACTCTGTGAGGAGCTGAGCTAAGGACATCTATGTAGCTTTCAGGTGATCTGCTAGAAAATGGAGCCTAGCCGGGCGTGGTGGCTCACGCCTGTAATCCCAGCACTTTGGGAGGCTGAGGTGGGTGGATCACGAGGTCAAGAGATCGAGACCATCCTGGTCAACATGGTGAAACCCCGTCTCTACTAAAAAACTACAAAAAATTAGCTGGGCATGGTGGCATGTGCCTGTAGTCCCAGCTACTCAGGAGGCTGAGGCAGGAGAATTGCCTGAACCCAGGAGGTGGAGGTTGCGGTGAGCCGAGATCGTGCCATTGCACTCCAGCCTGGGTAACGAGCGAAACTCCATCTCAAAAAAAAAAAAAAAAAAAGAAAAGAAAAAGAAAATGGAGCCTAAAATATGCAGGGGCGTAGATTTATATCATACCCCTTAGGCAGTCTTCCTTAAATCTCACTTCTTTCAGATGGAATTTTGTGAAGACTTGTACAGTAACTCAAGGCCCTGAGTTCTATAATATATTCTTTACTCAACTCTGTATTTCCAACTAAAGGCAGATCCATAGACTTTGGAAAACAGATGAAAGGATTGACTTCCTACCAGCTAGAAATCGGAGCCAAGTTAGAGCCACGTAACTTGTATTTTTGCTTGTATTAGAACATTGTTTTGTTTAATCCTTATACTAGCCCTGGGAGGGAAGGGGGTTGACCTAACATTTAATTATTTCTTAAGTATCAGGTATTGGCCTTTCTTTGCATGTACAAATGGGAGGCTGGCTCAGTGTTGAGAGACCAGGTGAAGGACTGCATTCCTCCCCTCTCTTCTTTGTCATCTTTTGGGCCACACGTGCTAGGCAGGAGTTGCGCTTTGCTTTATCTGTGTGACTGCTCATGATCTGGAAATGACTGCTGTCACTCCTAGATTACACCAGCCCTGGGCTTTTGCTGAATGAAGCCCACATTACAAATCATGGGATTATATTGACCGGAGAGAGGCCTTAGTTGGGAGGAAAAACAGCAGGCCAGGTAGGCAGCTACCTTCACAAAGTGCTCCTGGGTCTGTATCCTCCTTTTTGGTTAGAAGCGGGAAGAAAGGGGAATTTCAACCACAGAAGAATTTGCATATGAGGCATTTTATCCTCTTGTAACTTTTTCTCTTTGTAGCAGTGATCCCAGAAAACAGGAAAAACTGCTATATGATCACAATCAGTTTTTTTTTTTTTTTTTTTTTTGAGATGGAGTTTCACTCTTGCTACCCAGGCTGGAGTGCAATGGTGCGATCTCGGCTCACCACAACCTCCGCCTCCTGGGTTCGGGCAATTCTCCTGCCTCAACCTCCTGGGATTACAGGCACGCGCCACCATGCCCAGCTAATGTTTTTTGTATTTTTAGTAGAGACGGTGTTTCACCATGTTGACCAGGATGGTCTCGATCTCTTGACCTTGTGATCCACCCGCCTTGGCCTCCCAAAGTGCTGGGATTACAGGCTTGAGCCACCGCGCCCGGCCCACAATCAGTTTTTAATGTAAAGAAAAGCTGATGCTGGTTTTTCGTGACATAGGGCAAATTCAGGATTTGGGGCCTGGGGATGAAGCTGACTGTTTGTGAAAGTGCAGGCAGCCAGTCCTTGGATGAGGTCCAAGTCCAAAAGCTTCAGGGTAAAAGTAAAAGGATGGCTTAATTTCAGTGGACACCCATGGCATCTCAGATGTTGTACCTTCCTATGGCTTCTTAGTAACTACTCTGCCATGTGGTGGCTGTGTTAGAGGGGGTACTATATCCAGAAAGAAGACACATGGCAATAGAACATCTGTGCTGGTTCATAGGTGGCCACACAGCCATTACTTTCTTGATTAGTTTCAAGTTGTAGATGTTTCATATTTGTCTAAACACAAGATTGGCTTGTGATTATACGCTGGCTTACCAGCCCACTTTTCTCACTCTGTTTCTTTTCTTTTCTTTCTTTTGAGGAAGAGTCTCACTCTTTTGCCTAGGCTGGAGTGCAATGGTGTGATTTTGGCTCACTGCAGTCTCCATCTCCCTGGTTCAAGAGATTCTCCTGCCTCAGCCTCCCAAGTAGCTGGGATTGCAGGTGCCCACCACAATGCCTGGCTAATTTTTGCATTTTTAGTAGAGATGTGGTTTTACCATACTGGCTAAGCTGGTCTCTAATTTCTGACCTCAGGTGATCCACCCAGCTTGGTCTCCCAAAGTGCTGGGATTACAGGCGTGAGCCACTGTGCCCAGCCCTCTGTTTCTTGAGCTTCTCATTGTCTCAGAGAAATAGAGTATTCTAAGAAATAGAGTTGCTGGTTGTGTAGGCTAAACTAAGGCCATGTAATGTCATTGCTTTTGTCTCCTTTGTCACCCTTTTTTGTTTTTTGTTTTGATACAGGGTCTTGCTCCATTGCCAAGGCTGGAGTGCAGTGGTGCGGTCACGGCTCACTGCAGCCTCGACCTCCTGAGCTTAAGTGATCCGTCTACCTCAGACTCCCAAGTAGCTGGGACCACAGGCTTGCACCTCCATGTCCATGCCTGGCTAATTGTTTTTTGGTAGAGATAGGTCTCTCTGTGTTGTCCAGGCTATTGGTCACCTTCTTTATCATAGCTCAGTCCTGAGGGCATTTCCTTGGCCTTCTGAATGTGTCTGAGAGATGGGATCTAAAAAGTCTACTCCTCTGGGGGCTGATCCTATGACTTTATGAAGCCCTACCCAAGAATCTTTCCTTTGCTCAAACTTCACCAAAAGAGCCAGTCCTATGGCAAGTTACAAATCTGTGAAGTGAAAACTGTATTAAACTTTTGTGTGGAATATGGGAACTGTGTAGTTCTGTCTGTACTCTCTGCCCTTCAGTCACGAACAACTCTCCCAGCCGACCTCCTCCCTTTTGCCTTCTTTGTTCTTGTTGCTGAAAATGCTCAACCTGGATGAAAACCTCTAAGCCTTGCTCTTCCTCCCAGCTCTTCGTTTTGGTAGAGCTTCTGTTATATTTCTGTCTACGATATATCTCTCTTTTTCTGCTAACCTTTTCCATTATTTCAGGTAAAACTGATCTGCTATTACCAGATTGTCCTTATTTTCTTTTATCGTTTTGTGTAAAATTAACTAACTTTATTTATTTTCTAATAAAAGAAATACATGCTTGTTGAGGAATGTTTGGACAATAACAAAACATTTTAGGAAGAAAGTAAAAGTCATATGATCCCCTATAGCATAATTATTGTTAATTTTTGGTGTATATTGTCCTTGGGACCTTCTTCACACGTGTTACACATATTCTTTTTTATCCCCCAAATGTGCCATCATTTTGCCCTTATATTTTGTAACCTACTTTTCTGACCAATATTACTTGGGTATCTTCCACAGACAGTACATATAGGTCTACTGTATAATGTTTAATGCTGCATAGAATTCCATCGTATAGATGATTGTTACTTAGTTAAGTGGGTGATGGACTTAGGGGTTGTTTCTGTTATTAGAAGCTATGTGGGCCAAAGCGGGAGGATTGCTTGAGGCTAGGAGTTTGAGACCAGCCTGGGCCACATAGTGAGACCCTATTTCTAGAAAAAAGCAAAAAATTAGCTGGTGTGGGGGTGCTTGCCTGTAGTTGCAGCTTCTCAGGAGGCTAAGGTGGGAGGATCACTCGAGCCCAGGAGTTGGAGGCTGCATTGAGCTGTGAGTTTGCCTCTGCACTCCAGTCTGGACAATAGAGTGAGACTCTATATCTCTTTAAAAAAAAGAAGTATGTGGTGGCAAATATCTACATATCTGTGTAACTATGCCCTACTTGTATAACTTCAGGATAGTTATTTCTAGAAGTTTTAAAAATGGAATTACTGGTTCAAAAGGTATGTAATATACTTAAATTATTTAATAATATTTTTTAAAACTTGGAAAAGTATGTGGAAAAGTAAAAGGTTAATATAATAAAAATCTATGTACCATCCAATTTCATAAATATTAACATTGTATCAAATTTGCTTCAGATCTCTTATTTAAAATTTTTTAAAATTTGACAAATAATGTACTCATGCTTGGAGGCTCAGAAAAAAAAAATGGACAAATATGAGTAAAGCTTTCTGCAGTCCTTTCTTCCTCCTGAAACTGACAAAAGCCTCATCACTGTCCATATTTTATTCTTTTACATACATGTCTTCATAAATAATGTATAGTATTATGTTTAAAATTTTATACACATGGTACCATTCTTGCAGGGAACCTTCTGCAGCTTGATTTTATCATTCAAGGTCATTTTTGGAAAGTTTTCATGTATAAAATTACTCGGTTTAATTGATGTGTAGCTCACCATTGTATGGCAGTGAGAAATGGTTAAAGTATTTCTAATTCTTGTGTATTACAGACACTGTTGTAATGACTGTGCAAGGGTCTGTGTACACTAGCTACCTTGCAATGGAAGTGATGTGGTGGGGAGTATGATTCTTTAGCTTTGCTAGTTAATTCCAGATTGCTCTCTATAGTGATTGTATGTGTTTACCAGCAGTGTATATAAGTTTTCATTTCCCCATTTTTTTTGCTGACACTTGGAGATACCATGCTTCTCAGTATTTTCCAGTCTGATTAGTGTGAAATAATATCTCATCACTTTAATTCGCATTTTCTCAATTTATCAAAGAAATTGAGCAATATTTTATTTTCTTTGAATTCCCTGTTCATATCTTTTACCTATTTTTCAGTTGGGTTTTTGTCTTTTTCCTTTAGGAGTTTTTAATATATTCTGATTTTTAATCATTTGTAAGTTATGTGCTTTGTAATTATTTTCTCCCTGCCTGTCCTTATCTCTTAACTTTGTATAGGGTATCCTTATGAAGATATGTATGTGTGTGAGTGAGTTTGTGTGTGTGTGTGTGTGTGTGTGTGTGTGTGTGTGTGTGTGTGTGTATTCCTAAATTGTTTTCCAGAAAAATTGTACTGGTTTGCAAAACATCCAATAGTGTTTGACAGTGCCCAGCTTGCCACACCCTGCCTGACTCTGGAAATAGTTTTATCATCTTGCCCGGTGTAATAGACAAAAAGTGGTATTGCCCTTTGTTTGGTGCCTTTTCTTGGAATATTCCTCTTTGTTACAGCCGAAAGCTGGCTTTTCCCTGAAGATCCTACTTTCCTTGTGACCCTCTCCAGTGAAGCCACTTCACCTCCTCCCAACTCTCACTCTGAATTCCTGACGTTGCTACCAAGCCCTGCCTGGCAACCTTTCCCGTGAGAACTTAGTCCCTCCTCTGCTCGCTCTTGGTGCCCTTACCTGCCAATTGACTTCAGGCTGTTTAAAATCTTCTTCATATGGCCTCTTTCTGGCATAATTAGGATTTGAGGAGTTGAGGAGTGGAGAATCCATCAGTGCTGGCCTCACAGTTCCTCAGTCCTTCCAACTCTAAGGACTTCATCTTCATTCCTCTCAGGGTGCCTTTGGCTTTATCACTTGGAGCAGTTTTGCTTTTAGGATCCCGAACTCTGAGATTCCCTTCCCTTCCCCAGTCTCCTGCCTGTTTCCACCTCCCACTCCTTCACTGTCCCCTCCCAAGAGCTGGTTCTCCAGCTTTTCTCTGCCTGTGTAGCTCTTAGCCACCATGGCCACTGCCTGCTGACTTTTCTGTTCAGCCCGAACCTCAAAGGCAGAAATTCTCCTCCTGCACTTGCTGTTTACCTCAGTTCTCTCTCTCCCTTATCCTTTCTGTGATCTTCAGCCCTCGTGGACCACTCGAGCAAATTTTCTGCCATAGCCCCTAGACAGTCTCTGAGTGTTGCGTCATCTTTCAGAAGCATAATCTCTAACCCATCATTCTTTTCTCAGAAAACCTCTTTGATTCCCCAGAGAAAAACTAAGATCCCTAATTTGGCTTTAAGAGCCAACAAGTCTCTGTCTTTCCAACTCTCTTTCTCCCTGGTCTACTTTCAGTTAAACTCCCATCAGACTGACAAACACTTTGTTGTTCTTTATACGTCCTCTGCTTTCCTGCCTCCAAGCCTTTGTGCATGTAGTTCCATCTGCCTAGGAATACCCTTTGATTCTTTTGCCACTTGATCTTCCAGGTCTAGCTCAAGGGCCAGTGTCTCTGTAAAGTGTTCTTGAACCTTTAGTTGGAAGTAATCTTCTTCTACCTAAGTTACAACATTGCATCTCTCTAATGGCTTTGCTTTAGTGGCACTTAATTTCATCTTTCTAATGGCACTTAAAGTAGTCTTCCTCATAAATTTATGAGATTTATGTGTCTATTATATTCACCCTACGGAGTGGAAACTCCTTAAGCATGGACCCACATCTGATGCATTTGGTGCCTCAACCAGCACTAAGCATATTGGCTTATGCATGGTTGGTGTTTGGTGTGTATTAGTTGAATAACTGCATGACTGTAAGTATGAATGGAAGGAGGAAAGATGGCTGTCCTGGCTTCTCAGGAACTGTACCTGAAATTTCATACTGCCTCCCTTCTCCTGCTCTAGCGAGTAAAGAATCAGACTCACAGCTTGACTTGACCCAGGCCGACAGAGGAAGAGTTCAAGCTCCTGGCCCACACTGCACCTGTAGGAGCCTGAAGCTTGTCCTACTGTGGGAGCAGGAGCCCTGAATACCGGGAGTTTCATCTGGACGTTTTTGGGTTTAGGGAGTTAGGCTGGCTGCATTCCATGCCGTGCAGGAGAGAGGATTTCGGAGTAGCACAGAAAAAGGAAACCCCGAGCATGCTCTTGGCAGAGGTGGGTGCAGAGGGGCCGGAGAACATGGTGACCCAGAGGGGAGGGTTTTATTTTTACCAAGTCATGCGACTTTCCTTCCTCCATACCTAGCAGGGCTGAGCCTCCATTGAATATGAGGAAAACACTATGGGTGGTGATATTTGCCACTCTCTGTCTTGGGACCTTGAGTCATAGTCTAACTCTTCACCTCAAACATCCTTCTGTCTCATTCTGTCCAACTACTGTTTGTCCTTTACAGCCTGGCTCACATTTCCTCTCCCACGGAAACCCCATCCTGAGCTGCTCTAGCCCTTCCACCACCCCATTGTCCTGTCTTTCTGGTTTGTGTCCCACACTTGGATTGCTTGCTGTTGTGTCTCATCCCCCCACATTCATCTGTGAGCTCCCCATGTGCAAGAATCACATTTCATGTTTTGTTCTCTCAGCTGAAACAAAGTAGCGATCAATAATTACTGTCAGTGTTATTAGGAAGTCTGCTACTGGAACTTGGAAGATTATCAGTAGCAGAAAAGCTGAAGTGGGAATGGAAGGATGTGAAAGTAAAACAGCCTGGGTTAGTTCTCCAGCATCTGAATCTGGGGAGACACTGCCCTTTCATCTTTCCCACTCCTCTGGTGCCCGAGGGAGGTGGGTGGGTTTCTCAAATTCTGGCTTCTGAAGCCCTGCCTTTCAACAGTAATCAGTATTTAGGCAGGTGAGGGAATCAGGTATTCAGGGTGTGGCCTCCAGGGAAGAAGAGAGGTGATGGCCGGCACCTGATGTTGCAGTGACTAATGTGAGGCAAACCGGCACCATGCCTCCCAGCCCCCGGTACATGTGAGCTCTAGGCACACATGGTAGATTGGAGCTGGAAGGATCCTTTACCAGCCCCTTCCCTGAGCTGGAAGCAGGCGGGGAGCAGCAAGCCAATTGGCAGACTTGCCTTTTCTGCCTTAAAGTACTTTGTTTCTGTTGCTAACAACAGACATGGGTAGTATAAATAAAACACAGACACACAGGCACAGAGACACATATGTGGTGACTGAATATTTGAGCCGTCAGGGGCAGGGGGAGGGTGGAGGTGGATGGGGACTGAAAATGTGTGGCTAAGCCTCTCAAGATAGTTAATGTGGCCTAGGTCTTCTCTCCAGCCTTGGAGATGGGCATAGCATAAGGGGTGGCCGTGTGGGAGGACCCTCTGAAGTAGGAAGTGATACTGTCTGGGTGCCACAGGTTTCAAAGACTAGGTGCTCGTTACGGCTGGATGCAGTCCTCATCAGGCAGACTCTTCTGAGCTAGTTGCTGGTGATCCAAGGGCCAATGGCAACTTCTTTCTTTCTGTTCTGCCCATTTTTAAGGCTTGATTCACTGATCCCTGTTAGTGCTCACGTGCGGTGTACTGGTCAGCAGCAGCTGTGGCCTTTCTGGGTGACCTGACCTATACAAGCCAGCATGCCTAAATATGTGACTTGTTTTAGGTAAGCTCCTGAAGGAGGTGAGCTTCCTTAGTAGAGACTGAGACCCATTCAGCCATTCTGGAAAGGGTAGCCTTAGTAGGAGGCTGAATAGTTCATGCTATAAAAAGCAACAGCTAAGTCACATGTACGATAAGCTTATTCAGAGACTTGAGGTTCAGGTAGTTTACAGGGAGGATGGATGATGGGGAACACTGTAAGTCTCCACTACTGAAAATATAAGTAGGGATGGGTTAGGTGTTCTCTCTTTTTTTTCCCTGGGTTGAACATTCTATCCCCTAGTATCTAAGATTACATCAAGAGAGCCTCTCCTGGTTCTGGGGAAAAGAATAAAAAGATAGGAATTTTAGAGCATTCCCAACATGCATAGCTTTACGTACTTGGTCCGCAGATTCTCTGACACTTGGAATGATCATTTGATGGTGTGGGTGTTTGGAGTAGGTCTTAGCTGGTCTCTCTTTGCCATCTTACTGCTTTCTTGGACCACGTGTGACAGGCCTAAGGAATGTCCAACAGGAAGTATCTTTGGTCCATATCAATACCAAGTCAGTGACAGTTCCAATCTTCTAGAAGCAGTGAGACACCACTCCCATCTGCGTGTGGGACGTGAAAAATATGTGGCTCTTTTCCCCAGGCATTGATATAGCAGCATTTGTCCTCCCATGAGTAGGGGAATGAGTTAGGGTTGCCCTCTGGGTTGAGCCTACAAATCTGTCTCAGGATCTTGATTTTACCCAGGTAGCCCTCTTGGCCATCCAAGGCAGGGTACCTCCAGGGAGGTGGCCCACTGGAAGCTCACAGAAGCTGCTTCTCTCCAGGCATTGGAACTCACTAGTGGCTTGGGACTAGATGTCAGGCATGTATCACATGGCATTTGTTACTACAGGAGTTAAAGGACCGAAGTAAATGTGAATGGGTTACCTGCTTTTATAATTTAGAAGGTACGCAAGATTATACCTATAATAATAGCAAGCAGGCTCACACTCTCATAAGCTTTCTTGAAGAAGAGAGAGAAGGGTGGAGTTACTCCTATGGTCTGAAACTTGCACATTACCCTTTTTCTTTGGAGAGGCCTAAGGGTTGGCTCCCCTGTGACCCCCATCAGCTCTGTAGTCAAGTGGCATCAGGCCTAGAAACTGCTAGGGAGAGCATTGGTCATTTTCTCTCTGTTCCCTGGCCTAGGACAGGGATGTGAGGCTTGTGCCTGGTCCTAAGGAGGGGTGGTCGACCAGGGCTATTGTTGAATGAGGTTGGACCCAGCTTAGCTGATAAAATTCCAAAGCAAGACCAGGGGGCAGTGCTACCCAAGGTGGTCACAGAGACTGAAGGCTCTTATAATAGAATATATTCTAAGTCACTAGGCCCTGGTGGCTTCTTTAAAGGGCTGAAGTCTTTAGAGGTAAGAAGACTCCATCTAGCTGGGCTTCATGCGCTGCCGTCATCACAGCAAGTTGCCTGTGAGGTCTGGTGGTTGACACTGCTGCCGGCGTGGTTCAGGTGAGCCGGGCATTTCATGTTGAAGCTTCTCCCACCAGTCAGGAGCATGTAGGACTGTGTTGTTTTCCTTCCTGTGTCCTCAGTGACTGGGCTAGTGCCTTGCACAGAGCAGGGGCTTGGTCATTGTGGATTGAATAGTTTCTCAGCCTGAGCTTCAGGGGACCTTGGACTGGGCCTTGGAGGACAGTAGGAATTGGGTAGCAGAGAGGAAGAAGGAGAGCGCTCCAGCCTGCCAATGCTTTGAGCCCAGAAACATGGAGCAGAAATGGACATGTGGACATGTTTGGAGCAGAGGGGTGTGTGTGTGTTTATGTGTGCACGCATGTGCGTGCACATGCAAGTCTGTGTATCTCTGTGTGGGCAGGCCTGGGGAGGGTGGCAGGGCCAGGGCTGGCTGAAGAGGGAGGGAAGAAGAGGAAACTGAGATTGGTTGGAAGCAGTTAAAGGAACCCGGGTCTGGTGTGATTGGCAGTTAAGGAGCCTGGAAGAATGACGTGATGATATTGACATTCCAGGATGCTTCGTCTGTCACTTATGAGCAGAGAGGACTGGAGGTAGAAGAATAAAGTGAGTTTGTAATATAATAATACTGTTTAACATTTACTTAGTGCCCCTATGTGCTGGCACTGGAAAACGTGCTGTCCATATAACCAGAGACCATTGCAGTAAACTAGTTATGAGGTGATGAACTGGAGAAAAATTGCAAAGAAGATGAATTGTTTCTTCATATTTGGCTATATTTAGCTCTTATTTGGTGAAAGAAGAAATGGCTCCAAGGACGTCTTCCTCCTGGGTCCTGGTTCCTGCGCTCGTCCTTGAGCGCGGGGCTGTTATCTGGTCTGGTTGGAGCTGCTGAGATTTTGCATACTCCCTGCCAGAAACCGATGTCCTTGGGCCTCAGCTGGGGTGTGTCCCCAACTCAGCCATCTGGAAGGTCAGAGGAATTAGCCACTAGAATGTGCCCATTAGTGCTTCAAGGGGTTACAACCTGTCAGTGGAATCCGAAGCCCGGAACTGCCTCTCTCCCAGGGCTTTTCAGAGTTGGAACAGCCTGACTTTTCTAGCACTGACTGTTTGCTCCCTTATTTGGACAGTAAATTTTCAGGGTGAGATTGAAGTTCTCCTTTGTCTCGGGAGAGTTTTTTAAGTATCTGACATTCTTGTGAGTGATTTTCAAGGAGATAACACAACATTACAGCTGTACCTTTCTTCACCTGATTCTTCCCTCAGTCTCTAGTCCATCTACTTAGAAGACCCAGTTGGGGGGCAAGGCACGGTGGCTCACGCCTGTAATCCCAGCACTTTGGGAGGCCGAGGCGGGTGGATCACTTGAGGTTAGGAGTTTGAGACCAGCCTGGCCAACATGGTGAAACCCTGTCTCCACTGAAAATATAAAAAGTAGCCAGGCATGGTAGTGGGTGCCTGTCATCCCAGCTGCGTGGGAGGCGGAGGTTGCAGTGAACCAAGATCACGCCATTGCACTCCAGCATGGGCAACAGAGCGAGACTCTGTCTCAAAATAAAAATAAAAACAAAAATAAATGGAAAAAAGCAGGACCCAGATAGGGTTCCTGGACTGCCCACTCACCTCAGTCTCCCCAAGGGAGAAACAAGTAACTATCATGGAAACAAGAGGCATGGTGGCTGAGGCTCTGGATCCGGCCCCAGGGCCTGGGGGCAACTTCCTGCCCAGCCTTGGGACATATGTCTTGGCTTTGGGGAACTTGCTGTGCCCCTTGACTTATGGATTTGTAGTTTATCAGCCCAGCTTCATGTGGGGCCAGGATGGGGAGCAGGGCACAGCCAGGAGTTAGGGTGGTGATGAGATGGTGGGTGGTAGTGGTGCTACCAAAGGGGAAGAATCTGTGGCGATTTTGAGAGCATACTTCCTCTCGGTCAGAAGCCCAACTCTGCCAACCTCTGGCTTTCCTTCTGATGGATCCCTGTAACCCTTAGGAAGGTCATTCAGCTGATGGCAGTGACATTGGATTCTAATGGAGGAAAGGAAAGCAGGAAGGAGAACATGTTTCTGTCAACAAAGGTGTGCTTTCACTAGTCAGAACTTGCTGTAAGGCAGCCTTCAGCCCTTTGGGTGATTACTGTGCTTTGGGATTGAAGTGTCCTGCTGTTTCTGGAAGAGGCTGCCGGTCCTAAAGACAGGTAGGGCTGAAGAGTAGAGGTAGGGTCTCCAGCTGCAGTTGTCCAGAACCCAATGTGAAGGCCGACTGAGTGGAGAAACTGCTGCTGCCCAGAAAGAAAGCACTTTTAGCAGTGGTAAGTCCTTTGCATGCACTATCTTACTTGATCTGTACAATACTTTGTGGTTGGAAGTATCCTATTTTACGGATGAGGAAACTGAAGCTTAGAAAGGGTAGGCAATACACCCAAAGCTTCATAGCTGATACAGGCAGAGTTTCATACCCAAAGATCACTCTTTTCCCATTGTTTCTCATAGAGGAAACCACGATAAGCCATTATTTTTCATAAATGTTACATTTTAGAATAGTTTCAGATTTACAGGACAGTTGCAAAGATAGTACAGAGAGTTCCCATAGACCCTGCAGGCCATTAAGTTTTTTTTTTCCCCCTCCTTTTCTGGTCCATTTTATGAGAATTTATTGGGGGTAGGGAACAGTTTTGGAATGAGGACATTTTTTCCAGAGATTCCAGCTTGGTGATTTTTTTCAGTAGGATTTTTTGAGCATCCATCTGAGTATATTATTTCTTCCTCAGTTCTGCTCTGCCTCAGCTCTGCTGGACTGGGCTGGGCCTGGCCTTGACATCTAGTTTCAGAGTCGAATGCTCCACTGTCTGACTCTCTCAATAGGGTCAGATGGTAATTGGGTTTCAGAGAGTTAGGAAGGCAGGTAGGTATAGGGAGGATCTTTAGCACCTGGGCTTCTAGATACTCTTCTGCCTCTGATGGGAGTGTTAATATTTTCAGCTGATGTTTGATGGCATGGAGCTCCCAAGGGCCAGAGGCAACATCTCTGGGATGAAGCCTGTTTGCTTGGATACCCTCTTGGGTCTGTCCTTGGATGGTGCCAGAGTGGCTCATGGTGGTCGCTGCTATGGGTCCCAGCCATGGCCTGCAGGTGGGCAGGCAGGCTGTAGGCAGGAGTATATCCCTAGGTAGCTGGTATGCTTTGCTTTGGGTCCCAGGCACATTCTCCATTTAAGGGAAAGGGGTCTGCAATCTTCTTGGCTCTGGGTGTGAATGGGCTGGCCTGAAGTCTGCTCATGGCCTTTGCTGGATGTGCTTTTTCAATGAGATCATTCCAGAATTACATTCCTATGAAATTATATTTCACTCGAGATGTGAAGCTGGATTTGTGTAAAAGCACTGGCACTAAAACTTAGGGCTCAGAGCGGGGCAGAAATGAGAGAAGGGATAAACAGCTCTTTTTTACAAGGAGGGGAAGGAAAGACGGAAAGAGAGAGAAAACAGTTGTTAAAGGATTTTGCGTAGAAAATTGGCGCACTGTAAGCATACCCAGGGAGTCGACATTGCCACTCACCCCTGGAAAGGCTGGCTTGATGTTTGTTGTCCCAGCTGCCTGCCACCCCCAGGCAGTTTGGTGGGAGATGCCCTTGAGGCTTCAGTGTGTAAAGTTGCTGGAATGCTGGAGCCGCCCAGGTGTCTCCTGGTCATGGCGCTCAAGGCCTATCCCTGCCTTTTTAGCCTCATTCTGCACCATCCCATATCTAATCTAATTTTTCTCTCTGTGTGTATATACTCACACTCTCACATTTAATCTGCTGTTGCAACCCACAACACTCCTGACACCAAAGGTGTGGGTTTATTTTTTCCTTGCATCAGCCAATTTGCCAAACTTTCTGGACACCAGCTGAGATTTCTTACAATTTGATTCAATTTTGACACCACGTGGAGCTAGCACAGTCCCCACAATTTAAGGGAGTACTCCCACAAGACTGTCCCCACTTCAGGCGCTAATCGGGAGTATCTGAAGTGAGGACAGTCTTGTGGGAGTAATCTTCCCCCTCCTGAATGGATTAGTGCTGTCATTGCTAGAGTGCATTTCTGATAAAAACAAGTCCAGCCCCCTCCTGCCCTCTCTCTCTTTTGTGTGTGCTGTTTTGGCCTTCTGCCTTTCTGCTGTAGGATGATGCAGCAAGAAGGCCCACAACAGATTCAGCCATCAATCTTAAGACTTCTCAGCCTCTGGAACCGTAAGAAATAAATTCCCACCTTATTAGCGTAAACTCAGGTATGGTAGAGAGACTTGTTATGAATCACAAAATAGGCTCCTCTCACCCCCATCCCTTGGGAAATGCCAAGGGTTTTTGAAGCTCTGTCTCCAGAACTGGGAAGGAGTCAGTCTCTCTCTCTTTCCATATAAATATATATATAGAACATATATATATCCTTATTATATCAGAGTAACACACGTGCACACACACACTCAACTGCATGCTGGTGGTGTGAGATTGTATACCCCATACACTATATGAATCTGCTTTGTATCCTTGTGTACACACTGTTCCCCATAGCATGGAATGTCCTTTTCTCCCCTTGTCTGCTGAGATCATTCTAGTTGCTCTAAAACCCATTTCAGCTCTGCCTCCTCTGAAATCTTTTGTGCTGCCCGCTGATGGTTACTTTGTGGCACCTTTGTGCTGTCACCACTCCTTGTGCATCGCTGCTCCTGCACGTCTTGTTTATGTTTTAGAGGAAAAGCCTCTAGTGCAGGGCTTAGTAAAAGGTAGGTGCTTGTGAAATGGTTGTTGAAGAAAGAAACTGAATGAATGAAGAGTTGGATCTAAGTGAGAGTCATGTACTGCAAGCAGGGCAAACCACGGAAAGGTGTCTAACAGGGCATAAGTGCCATCAGAGAGGCCAGGAGACCAGTGTCAGACTGGCAGAAAAGGCAGGTGTGTGTACTTCCCTGTACACACGGGTATGGAGTCATTTGTGGAGTGGCAAGATAGAGAGCCTGTGCAATGGTGCACACCTGTCATCCCGCTACTTGGGAAGACTGAGGCAGGAGGATCACTCTAGCCAGGAGATCAAGGCTGTAGTAGCTATAATGTTGTCCCTGCACTCCAGCCTGGGTGACAGGGCAAGACCCTGCTCATAAAAAGATTTTAAAAAATAAATCAAAAAGAAAGAAAACAGAAAGCCCAGTGAGTTCTGGGTTCTATAGACTGACTTATAGGGATTAGGTCTGGACTCACTCAAGGTGAGATGAAACTACTTTCTCAGCAGTCTTTGCAAAACGACAGCAGGATAGAAGGAAGAGCGTTGTAGCTTTGGAATTGAGGATTCTGGGTGGTGATGATTATACTGTTAATAATAATAATGATAACATGGTCCTAACTATGAGCCAGACACTATTCCAGGCACTTTGCGTATGTTAATTCGTTTATCCTTACAATGACTCTTTGAAGCAGTGACTACTAATTGTTGACTTATGAAGACTACAGAGCACTTCTGGACCTGGTTCTGCTCTTACTAATGAGTGAACTGAGGGCAAGACATATAGACTTCCTGAGCCCCAGCCTTCTTCTTGGTGAAACGGAGAAGAACCTTTTGCATTTAATCTTCTTGGGCTTATTGGTAGACTCAGATGAGATAATATGTGAAAGTGTTTTTGAAAAGTATAAAGTACTCTAAAGTATTTCGCACTGGGGAAGAAAGGAAACTTGCAAAGTAATTGTAGTTTAGATACTGGGCTCATAATTACTGTGGATGCCGCACTGAGCATGGGCCACAATTGCACTTCACAGCCACATGGTGGTGGTGGTGGGGGGGCTAGTGGCAGTCTGTTTGATTAAGTGACAGGATTTGAGCTGCCGTTAAAAAATCAAGAAATCTTTTTTTTCCTCTTTCTTTCTTTTTTGTAGAGATGGAGCCTTACTATGCTGCCTAGGCTGGTCTTGAACTCCCAGGTTCAAGAGATCTGCCTGCCTCAGCCTCCCACAGTGCTGAGACTACAGGCATGAGCAACTGCATCTGGCCCAAGAAATGAGTTTTATTGGAGCCAAATGAATATGTGAAATGTCACAGGGACAAGTGTTTTGTGCTAAACCAGCCCTTCTCTCCCAGCCAGGGAAATAGTGATAAAGCTGGGTGGTACGCATTTGCATGGGGGAGGATTAGGATCAGTGTGGCCACTGCAAATGGTGGCAGAAAGGCTGACTCAGAGTGGAGGCACAGCAGCTGACTGCAGGGTCCCATGAGCTGGAGGTGTGTGACCCCTTTTTTCTAAGATGAGACACTTGTGGGGAGTTTTTAGAAGTGGCTTTACGGCCGGGTGCAGTGGTTCATGCCTGTAATCTCAGCACTTTGGGAGGCTGAGGTGGGCGGATCACTTCAGGTCAGGAGTTCAAGACCAGCCTGGCCAACATGGTGAAATCCTGTCTCTACTGAAAATGCAAAAATTAGCTGGGTGTGGTGGTGGGCACGTGTAATCCCAGCCACTCAGGAGGCTGAGGCAGGAGAATCACTTGAACCTGGGAGGCAGAGGTTGCAGTGAGTTGAGATCGTGCTACTGCATTCTAGCCTGTGTGACAGAGTGAGACTATGTCTCCAAAAAAAAAAAAAAAAAAAAAGAAGCTGCATTACATTGCTGTTACCTTGGCAGTGGAGACTGTGTCCCTCAAAGTGGTCCTCTGCTGGCACTAGATGCACAAATGTGTTAGCACTTGGGCTTAGCAGGCATTGCTGAGCCAGGCAGTGAGTGAGAAGGGGGATGAGGAGGACATAAGGGTTAGTGCCTCCAGGAGCAGCAAGGAGGGGCAGTATGGCCCTCCTAGAGCACATTGCTACAGTATTCTCTGGAGCTGCTTAGAGCCAAGTGGCTTCCTCCATGAGATTGTAACTCACAGTGCCTGCAGGCCTGAGAGTTGCCTGGATTGACCATGATGCCTGAGTGTATAATTATAGGTCACTGAACAGAACCCCTAGTCAGCTACATCCCTCAAAAATGCCTAATTGTAGGCTACAAATATGAAAATATACAAGAGCTTAGAAACATGTCATACCTCATTACAAAGAGCAATGGCCTGAGTCAGCTGTGACTTGGGTGGCTTTAGTGTGCTTGGTGAGCATGCTGGTTGATCCAGAAGAGGGCAGGAGGCACAATACCCAAGCTTCCTACAGGGAGATTGAGGAATGGGAAAAGGGAGAGAGTAGAAGCCGTGACCATAGCTTCTAGTCCTGCCTGCAGTTTCACAGCTAAATGCCCACCTGATGGTAGGTTTGAATCCTCTTTAGGAATTATTCCGTGACCTGTTTACAAACCACATTAGAAAATAGCACATTTGGCCAGGCACGGTTGCTCACACCTTTAATTCCGGCGTTTTGGGAGGCAGGAGGATCACTTAAGGCCCAGAGTTTGAGACCAGCCTGGGCAAAATAGCAAAACCCCTATCTCTACAAAAAATTAAAAAACTGACCTGGGTATGGTGGCACACACCTGTGGTCCTAGCTACTCCGGAGGCTGAGGCAAGAGGATCACTTGAGCCCAAGTTTGAGGCTGCAGTGAGCTATGATTGTGCCATGGCACTCCAGCCTGGGAGACAGAGCAAGACCTAGTCTCTAAATAATAAGTGAATGAATGAATGAATGTATGAATGATCCTTGAGGGAAGCGAGGGCATATGTAATCCCTTATATTACCTAACTGGGTCATACAGATTTTATTGCTGGTTTGAGGGAGCCCAGTTTGTCTCCAGGTGAGGAGGGGTATTTGGATAAATGCCCAGCCTGGTTGCTGTGGTCTGGTCTGGCAGTGCTTTCTCACCAAGAGGCCCCTCCCAGCTCAGAAAGAAGCAATATCTCAATCTAGATCTCCTTTATTTTGTTCTTCTGTGTCCTCCCAACTCCCCTTGGTATGGATGAGTCTACACACAGCCTTGCTGCCAGCGGCTTGCCATTCCTTTTCTGAGTCACTGCCCTTCATTACCAGATATTTAGTGGTGATGGTGGAAGGGAGGATTAATCTATGGCCCTTGGGGTACTCTTTCCTGTCCGTTTTTTTTTTTTTTTTTGAGACGGAGTCTTGCTCCGTTGCCAGACTGGAGTGCAGTGGCGCAATCTCAGCTCACTACAACCTCCACCTCCTGAGTTCAAGCGATTCTTCCGCCTCAGCCTCCCAAGTAGCTGGGACCACAGGCGCGTGCCACCATGCCCGGATAAGTTTTGTATTTTTAGTAGAGACGGGGTTTCACTGTTTTGGCCAGGATGGTCTCGATCTCTTGACCTCGTGATCCTCCCACCTTAGCCTGCCAAAGTGCTGGGATTGCAGGCGTGAGCCACTGCGCCCAACCTCTTTCCTCTCTGTTTTAAACTTTTTATTCAACTCTAAGAATCTAGGAATCTCAGGCTGGGGCCCTGTGGTTCACACCTGTAACCCCAGCACTTTGGGAGGCTGAGGCGAGTGTATCACTTGAGGTCAGGAGTTTGAGAACAGCCTGGCCAACATGGTGAAATCCCATCTCTACTAAAAATACAAAAATTAGCTGGGTGTGGTGATGGGTGCCTGTCATCCTAGCTACTCAGGAGGCTGAGGCAGGAGAATCGTTTCAACCTAGGAGGCAGAGGTTGCATTGAGCTGAGATCATGTCACTTCACTCCAACCTGGGTGACAGAGCGAGACTTAGTCTTAAAAAAAAAGAATCTAGGAATCTCAATATTGAAAGCGACCTTAGGTGCCATCCATGCCCACCACAAAGGGGAGGGGATGGACTAACCTTTCTGGCCTTCACTGTGGTCTTCCCAGCATGTAACTGAGTGGAGTGTGGTAGGGTTGCAAAAAATACTTGTGGAATGAGTGAGTCCCTGTAAATAGCAGCAGCTTCATAAGACCATTTTCATTGCCTCATTTGTTCATGTCTTTGACGATTATTAGTAAGCTCCTATCATGTGCCAGTTCCTTTTAAGTTCTGGGACACTGCAATGAGCAACACAGTCCTTGCCCTCTAGAGCATGTTCCGTAATTGAGAACTAAGGAATTAAAAAGAATTTATAGTCTTCAATTAGAATTTAAGAATTAAAACTTCTTCCTCATTTTGGCCTTTCTGGGTCTTCTCATTGTCTGAGGTCTCTTTGGGAGACCCTAGAAAACACATGTAATCCCTTTTTCACACGAGAGCCTTTCCAAATTCCCAAGCCAATTATCACCCTTCCCGCTCCACAGCCTCATCTCCTCCAGGGTAAACATTCTCAGTTCCTTCAGTCATTTCTCCTGTGACATGCTTCTGAGCGCCCTCTCCATCCTGGTCACTGTCCTTAGGATGCAGTCCAAACTGATGGTCTGTCCCTCTGCCAGTTTGAAGCCTATAACAGAATACCATCCCCACACATTAATTTCCAGGGAGTGTTCCAGTCTGGAGCCTCTCCTTCCTCTGGGCTTAGGCTATGGGTGAGGGAAAGAGAAAGTCCTGGATTTGGCCAGACTGAGGACATCTTCATATTTGGCCAATCCTGGAATTGAAAATTCCCCTCTTTTGTCTCCTCCCTGTCTCCCCACCATTCTCCCCTTGGTATAGATAAATATACACAAAGCTTTGCTGCCAGAGGCTTGCCTTTCCTTTTCTGAGTCACTGCCCTTCATTACTAGGGAAATTAGCATGAAAAAGCAAATTCCAGTTCTATAATTGTATTCCATTCTTGTCCTCTGTCACATCCTCCACCCTAGCACCCCCACCTAAAAGGACAGAAGTTGAGTCCTGTGACATCACAACAGTTAGCTATTGTATCAACAGCCGTGATGTCACCAACAGAGGATTATGACTTCAAGGAAGAATGGAGGGAGGGAGGGAGGGAAGGAAGGAGGGAGGGAGTGTAGCTGGCAAGAAACCCCATGGGAACAAAGGAGGTATTTTTGTGCAGATCTTCACCCAGAAAGCCTGAGTTGGCCTTTCAGTGGATGGTCTGTCAGTGGAAGCCCTTTCCTTGGTTCCATCATTCCCTGTCTCTCTGGATTAATGATTTGGCTTGTGGACATCACCCAAGTCTGAGTGTGCATGGAAGGCCCCTGCTGGTCGGCAGACTCCTGGGCTGGCTTTGGGTTTTATTCATGAGGTTGGAGCTGAATAGAGCTTTTCTGGGAGGGAGTTCAGAGGGGAGCCTGGGAGCCTCTGGGTGAGGCTGACGCTGATGTGCAGGCGCCTGGGCTGAGAGATAACTGGTATGCAGGCACTTCTGTTCTGCCAGCCACTCCGGGAAGCCTGAGTGTGCTGCCACAGGCCTGAATGTTGACTGCTGCCCACTTCTGGAGCTGGGTTGGGGGTCTGCCCTGGGAACTCCTCTTGGCTCCCTGTGAGACTTAAAAATACCTGCTGCAGAGGCTCCCAAACTTCCTTAGTTCATGGGCCTTAGTGTTTCAGTAATTTTTTTTTTTTACAGTGTCAGCCCAAAAGAAATACTTAAGTTTTCCTTATTAAGTAGGTGTTTTGTTTTGTTTTGAGAAGGAGTCTGTCACCCAGGCTGGAGTACAGTGGTACAGTCTTGGCTCCCTGCAACCTCCGCCTGTCAGGTTCAAGTGATCCTCCTGCCTCAGCTTCCTGAGTAGCTGGGACTGCAGGCACATGCCACCATGCCTGGCTAACTTTTTTGTATTTTTAGTAGACATGGGGTTTCACTATGTTGGCCAGGCCGGTCTCGAACTCCTGACCTCAGGTGATCCACCTGCCTTGTCTTCCCAAAGTG